>NC_137813.1:39012290-39027290 GCF_963921795.1 Nannobrachium achirus
GGATTCCGTTGTATGACTAAGTATACTGTATATCTTGGCTTAAGCACCCCTGACAACACACAAACAAGCTTGACTACCCCGCACTCCATCCAATTCCATACAGCGGTGGTGAGCCAAACTGAGTCAAGCCAGCCCTGGACAGACCAGACAAACCCCAGACACACACTTCATACTTTTAGACAGAAGCTTGGGTTGAAGAAACATGTGGTGTCTGGGACTATATTATTAAGTTTTATATACTGTATATATATATATATATATATATATATATATAATATATAGACACACACACACACACACACACACACACACACACACACACACAGACACACGGTATAATATAGAGAGAGAGAGAGAGAGTTGTGTTCAATTATACACAACTTTATACGCCATGAAATGGTGTGTGTGTGTGTGTGTGCGTGCGTGCGCGTGTGCGTGCGTGTGTGTGTGCGTGTGTGTGTGTGTGTGTGTGTGTGTGTGTGTGTGTGTGTGTGTCACGTGTGCATGTGTAACAGGCGTGCATAAATTAATGTGCATGCACATTGGCATGTGTTATTTCAGATGTGTTTGTGTTTAACTGTGTTGCGTTGTATGGGGAGTATTGGTTTGGTTTGGCAGGGCTGTAAGGAATGGAATGTTGTCTCGCTCCGACAGCAAGACACAACAAGAAAACCTGACGAGCTCTGTCACATTCATGCTGCACTGGAGAATTTCACGCATCATTCTTGCATTATGGGCTTCACATTATATACTGTATATATATATGCATATATACAAACATATATATAGTATAGACATATATATATGTATATTATTTGGCTGACATTGTACAAATGTAACCAAATGGCCGCTTAGGTCCATTAGATTACATTTGTACACACTCGGAGATACAAATGGATAAATGAATACTGTGTATAGTACTGTATACTGTTTATACCTGGAGTCCTTGGCTCACATGAGGGAAAAGAATCACCTTACATAAACCAGTGGGTGGGAAGAGAAAGGCCTTCTCGGTATGCTAAGCTAATAATCACTCTACTCTACACTATAGTGTACACTACAGTACCTGATCCCCCCTGTACTGCAGCCTCTCTGCATGTCTGACATCGCTCTGTTTCCATGCATGTCCGTCATGTGACAGACGCTCCTGCCCAGATATTTCCATTGCAAATCTGACAGCGCTTCTCAACCTGTGGGCCGGGTGGCCGCTGGCCGGGTTTTGCAAGTGAGCCCCCAAAATAATTAGCAAAACACTCCCTGGAACAAATCTTTTCAGATGGGGTCCGCAGCCAAATACATATAATTTAGTCCCCATCATTTTAGGGGTCCTTCACATGAAAAGGTTTGAGAACCATTGATATAGAAACATAGGTTTTTCAAAAACCTTAGAAGGATTTAGAAGACATTGTAGAATCGGGTAAATATATTCAAATACTTGCACATACGTGTTCATGATTCTTCAAAAATAGCACCGCGCTGCAAGCTTGTAGAACTGCTTGTATAGATCTGCTTGTATATCTGCTATTTTTAAATAGCTAAAGCATAAGATAATGATTAAAGTGGTTCAGGTCTTAATAGGTTAAGTGTGCCCTGATCCAGAAAAAGCTGAGAACAACTGGCAAGTCAGCATGCCCATGTTCCTGCCTCTGCTGTAGTCTCAAGCCTAGTGATGTATGATCTGTCGCACAACGCTGTGAAATGCGGCAACGTCACCCACAACCAAAGAGCTCACACAACGCATAGCAGGCCTCAAATCTCACGACTACTGTGAGATTGTAGGTCGGCTATTTTTGGCGCGGCGACGCAGTCCTGAGATGGAGTGTGAATTGGGCTTCAATCTGCCTTTACCTGTGCAAAGGCCAGCCTGGTGGGCTGGACCTCTCTCTCTCACATTCTTCACGAATATGGTGTCCATCGGCTCCAGACGACTTTTCTGATACCCTATCAATGACAAACAATGCAAAGCAGAACAAATGGTCATGCATAACAATAAAACAACGATTTGGGGGAAGAAATATCTACGGTGTCACTTGCTCTGATGTTATAAACATACAAAATTTAAATTGAGTGTGAAATTGAGCAGCAAGATTTGTGAACTGTTGCGACAAAAGAAGGCTAGAGACTGGAACACAACCACCCTAAGGACTACAAATCATGGATTGACATCTAGACCTGCTGCACATACAGTATGAAACAGAGCTGCTACCTTTAAATGCATTTTGAGAAAAAATAATTATGCTATTTGTTCCAAAAGCTTTATACCCTGTATATATATAAAATGTCACAAAGCGACATAGCTCTATTTACACACTATTGTACCCAGTCCAACTGTATATATGTTCCCCATTTTCAACTGTTTTTATTTCATTTGTGACACTTGCAATGTAAACGTATGTTTTCTCATGCCAATAAAGCTCATTTGAATAAAAAAAAGAAAAAAGAAAATGTGTTTGGAGTTGAAGGTACTTTAGATGCAGTACTCAGTAGAGTCCTGCAGAGGGAGCTGTGTGGCAGCATAAGAGTGCAAAGAGACAGAAGGGGACCACAGAGGTCCCAGTCAGTGATGTCACTATAGTGTCAACCCTCTCTCTGCTGATATGGCTGTGTTGACTATAATGAGCGGGAGGGGCAGAGACGAGAGGGAGCGCTTACCTTTTCCATTCCCGTTCTCCTCATCCTGCAAAGGCACAGAAAGAGAGAGAGCATCATGACCGATATTCAATGAACACATTCACAACCTAGGAGGTGGTGGGTAAATAATATGGTTCACACAACCTAAATCTTCATCAAAGTTATTTACGCCGTTCCAAGTATTCCAGTGACATCACTGGTACCCCAAGCTAAGCCAGAGGGCAGGTCTGTTTCTCTTTACAAGCGTTTAATGTTGGAACACACTACACAGGCTGCCTTTCAGGTTCAACAATCTGCAGGTAATAATGAGGTCACATGTCATGGAATGAAGCAAGTGGATGCAGCTGCCACAGCTGGCAGATGACGACAGCAGTGCTATCGCTATTATGGTATGGGGGAGATTTAATCATTACACTGTTCGTTCCTTCCATCCACGCACACACACACAGGCACTCACCCACACCCACACGCACACACACGCGCGCGCACACACACACACACACACACACACACACACACACACACACACACACACACACACACACACACACACACACACACACACACACACACACACACACTAAGCTGAGTGGACAGTTTGGGGATAGGGGCATGGTGGCCTGACTGCTGCCTGGCTTTAGGCTGCGCTGAGTGGGCTCATTCCTGGCTGCAGGGACAATGGCGGGGGGTTTACGTGCAGAGAAAGGAGGGCTGCCGTCCCCAGAATAGAGTGTGGTGTCAGGGACGCTTCCCTGACTGACTAGCCGTGTCTGACCACTAGGTCTGGGACCAGAGAGGACATGGTATGATGTGGAGAGAGTATAGGCCACGCCAGTGGTTCTCAACATGTGGGTCGGGAACCCACGGGCTAGGGGGGGTCACCACATGATTGTGTGTGTGTGTGGGGGGGGGGGTCCCCAGATGACAGTGAAGTGATAATTTAAGGACTCAGTAATCAGCAAACTATACTATTAAAACTGGTCAAACATTAGCCAAATTGTTAAAGAATATAATAAGAATATCTTCTATATCACTGAGTGGATATGAGTCTGGTACTTCTATCCACAACTTTCCAACATCCCATCGTGCATAGCGCAGAAGGCGAGCGAGAGATAATGCTACAGTAAAGTCTTGCGGAAACAGGTGGATATGGAATGTTTTTTTTTTCCCCAAGAGGCGGGTTAAAGAAATTTCTCTAGACACAATTGGTTAGACCAGACCAATACTGGGCCCTGATTGGTCACCCAACTCTTTGGGGTGAGGAAATGAATTCTCACAAATCCGCCTGATTCCAGGCTAAATGTACATACCTTCATAAACAGATCATACAATGACCATTGAACCAAAGCACAGTAAATGTCATTCCCAACCGTGCAGCCAGCCAGTGTCAGATTCGAATCACCCACCACTCTCTGATAATAATGGGACTCTGTGATTTGGGAGAATTCCATGAAGCATCTTCAGATAAGTGGGACAGCGCCGAGGCACCAACAGCCTCCCACACCATGTGAGACGAGGCCTGAAGAGCCACAGCCCAGAGGGAGCAGTGGGACTATTGTCTTGACCCGGCCTGGTACCACCAGGCAGCCAGTGAGTGGTACCAGGCTAAGACAACAACAGATCTCTCTCTATGTGCAGCTGCTGTTGGGTTGGGGTGAGCATGGTCGGGTGGCGTAATAATAATAAGGGCCTTGTTTCAGCTGCCTGAACCCCGCCCCCACCCACCCCAAATCCCTCAATTTCACATCTGTAGCTTCTTGCCCGCACGCACACACACCTCAAAGCACTGAATGATCAGGACTTATTAGAACTAAGGTCACAAAATAATGCAGAGTTCACTGAGACTTAAAAGACAACTTTGTTTTTTTTACAACAAGGGTTCATATTTTAGATAGTCATTATTAGAGAAAAGAAAAGATGGGTGTTAAAATGTTTTCATTTACTTCTTTCTATCGTTTTAGTGATTTTAACGATTTTGATTTGCATGCATGCCCCCAGGTTGGGGGCGTGCATGCAAGTGGCTAAATATGTATTTTTAGACCCAATAAGACCATTCCCAAGATGCACTGCAATCTTTCATCTGACTGATGGGGGCTGGTAATTAGTAACAAAGAAATTGACGGTTATTGTGACTAAAAAGACATATTCAGCCAGTTGTACGCATGCCCCCACACACTGAAATCAAAATACTAAAATCGCTAAAACAATAGAAAGCAGTAAATGAAACATTTTCTCTAATTATAATCTAAAATATGAACCCTTGTTGTAAAAAACTAAAGTTGTCCTTTAATAATGAGGCCTGTGTGATACAATGCAGAAGAATTGAGGGGGAGAAAACTAGGCGTGGCTTATTTCTTATGTGATAAAGAATTATAATAAAAAGGCACAATTCTGTGTACATAAACGGTACAACTATCTTATATTCTGTTTACCGTCCAACTGTGTAGAGATGGATCGTATAGCTCCTGAATTACTTTTGACTCAGTTATTAATCTTTGACAATTTGTTATACCAAAGGAGGAATTCAGTTTTACTGGAGTGGACTGGTAACAGTTCCCTTCGACAGGGTTGTTTGGCAGCTCTTTGTCTGTAACTGGCAACGTTCACCCACTCTGTAAGTCTGTATGCAGTTTTTTATTTTTTATTTTTTTATTCAGCTCAGTCTCGCTGAACTTTGGATATGATCAGCTTTGTCTCTGAGCTCCAGTTAGCCAGATCCACTCTAAAGGCCCTACTGCAGGGGTTTTCAGGGGAGAGATGAAGCAGGGACCCCCAGATTCCATATACAGTAGTTGGATTCATGTCAATTTGTGTTATCAGATATGTAACCACTTGAACCGTCAATACTTAACAAACCTGACCTTTCACTCTGTACTTAGTCTGCTCTAATCTGCTATTTTTGGCTAAAGTTCTCATAATATGGACGTTAGGGTTCAAGTGGTTAATATAAAAAAGGAGAAAAAAGGTTTCTATTACACAAAGATTTGAAGGACCTCCTGTAGTAACTCCGAGGACCCCCTACTGTTAAACGCACCGTAACAGACTGGCTTTGGGCTCCTGGTCTCACCTTGAGGTTGGTGTGCAGGGCTGACTCCGGGGGGTAGACGATGAAGTGGCGCAGCGTGAAGCCAAAGCCCTGGGAGTTCTTGCGGAGGACCAGCGTCCGGGGACCATGCCAACCAACGCCGACCCCCTCCCCTCCTGGCCCGGCCGCCATCGGCGGCCGAGGGTTGTCACTGGTCGAGGACAGACCATCCCTCCGCCCCTTTCCCTGTGAACACATAGAGAGGAACAGGTCAGATTCTATGCATCTAAATCATACATACATGGGCAACTGGCATCCTCACTTGACTGATAGATTATGTCATTTTGAGGAGAACTTGACTGATAGATTACGTCATTTTTGAGGAGAACTTGATAGATAAATAATGAAGATAACATACGTGTGCTCGCTTTCAGCGTGCCCACAATTAGCAGACACGTTTTGAGCTTGTAGATCGGCTATTTTTTTCTACTTTTTCTGGAGGTTTTTGCTCTATAGTAACAATATGCCATGTGGCCCTCTGGAGTGAGTGTGGAAATATAATGGCCCTCTCCATCATCAAAGTTGCCCACCCCTGATCTAAATGTCCTGTCTTAAAAGGACACTGAATTAGTATCTTATTAGGAATCACAAAACATATTTTGATCATAAGAATTTGTTTATTTCTGTGGTAAGTAACAACAACGCTGGACCACAACATTTCTGCATCGTTCCCTGGATGTGCTGACGTTTCAAAAATGCTTCTTTCTGGGGTAAAAACCATGGCATATAATTAGACCTCATTCAGAACAGAAGGCCGGTGACATCAGCCTTCCACTGCTCGGTTTCTCTGCTGGGTTTTTCATTAGCAACTCCCTTATGAACGACTTATTCCTGGACGTAGCGTAGCTACCAGACCGAGTCACCCCCACGTGGCAAGGCTCCACCAAACAATAGCCCATAAAAGCACCATGGGGTCGGCTAACAGGCAATGGGCGCACGTCTAGACAAGGGCAGGGGCGGCAGGAGAGAGAGCGTTCTGAGAGAGAGAAACTATGGAATGTTGGAACACAGAGCTTAACTCAATCATGGATGCCTGCAAACAATCAGCGCTGACCTTGGTCTTGTCAGAGGGGCAGGAGGGACTTCTCATTCAGTGAGAGCTAGGGATGGGACGATAAGTGATATTATTGTTTATTGTGATAAAAAACACTCGCGATAATCGTATCGTGGAAATTTAATTTATAGTGAAATCGTCCGTAGGGATCGGGATCAATTAATCTTTTATTTGCCAAGCTGCATATCCGGTACCATTTAAACCCCTGTTGGTAAAACGTACTTATAATATACGTACTTGATACTTTTTTTTTTTTTTTTTTCACTCAACCAAATCTCTTTGCCAAAAAATAGCAGATCTACAAGCTCACAGTGCGTCGCCGCCCCCAGGATAATGGATGTTGGGGATATTTTGATTATCACGATAATATTGTAAATCGCGATTTCTTTGGTCACAATAATCGTGATATGAAATGTTCATATCGTCCCATCCCTAGGGAGAGCAATGAGGGTTCGATCTCTACAGGCTCTCTGGTCACCAGAGCTCACTGCTGGGGCTGAGTCAACAGGCCTGTTCACCTGACAAACACACGCGAGAACTGTCACCCCTATGCTGCTCCAACGACCCGCATCTGTCAGTCAAACACGACCACCTGACCAAACAAGCACGGGAGAGAGGCGGAGGAAGGGGGAGGATCATCTCTGAGGTCAAGCCATAGCTGTGTTATTAGTGTGTCCTGCCTGAGGCAGTTTTACAGTCAATGCACTGTTTTAACCATGAGAGGTTTCTCTGTGGAATGACTATGACTTAACTCTACTTCCTCGTCTTCCTCACTAACTTAAAATGTAATGTGTCTGTGCGTCTGTCTGTGTTTAATGCCAGGGGGTCAGGGCAGGGTGAACCCGAGTAGCCTCATAAATGCAAGGGGTATGTTGTTTCACTTCCTGTTTCTCTCTGTGACACACACACAACACACACACACACACACACACACACACACACACACACACACACACACACACACACACACACACACACACACACACACACACAACCACACCAGACACTTTCAACCTGGTAGGCCCATATGGGTGACCAACAACAGGAAGTGGCGGGCTAGAGGCAGGAAGTGTGGTAGCTGAGCGGGGCGGGACAACCAGATGCTCAGAGCATCTATAAATAAACTCACTCTCCTACACTCTCCTGCATAGAGGCGCTTCCTACTCCCTACTAGTACTCCTCTCCTTTCCTTCCACTCACCTCTCCTCCCTTCCACCTCATCCTCCTCCATCACCGCATGTATCCCTCGCATGGAAATCTCTTAAATATTCACCTCTGTTTATGCTAGCAACGAGGCAAATAAAGTATTTGCATCGAGTGGCAAAGTAAATAAGTGAGTAAGTGAGTGAGTGTGAGGTTGACCTCGCTTGGCTCGGCTGCAGTGTTCCTAATGTGTCCGTGACCAACCACCACATCCGCTCAAATGGACTACAAACCAGTCTCTGCATTGCCTACATTCAGCCATAGGATTATTATTATCTACAAGATCGCTATTCGCCCGCATTTGCGCACGTGTGACAGTTCCATTTTACCACTTCTATGTTCCATATACAGTACATCCATCCAGCCATAGTTCTGAGGGCCAGACGAAGCCTGACTGGCATTCAAAACAATATGTCACATTTTTGTTGTACGCCCAGGGTCACATCGGCCAAGCTTCGCGTGACGCGTAACGAAATCAACTCATAAATAGCACTGCTCACTTCACACTGGGTGAGATTTCTATTCTTCAATGAGGCCAGCAGGCGGCAGTCTATAATGTGTGATGAGAGTACAGTAAAGAAATTCATGAAAAAAAGCAACAAATGGAAATGATGGAGGGAAGGAAAGGGGAAATGAAAGGGTAAGAGGGTGAAAGAAGGAAGAGACTGAATGAATTCCTCAGTGGGAGCGGTTTTGGCTCTGGGCATGTTGAAACACACACTCTGCAACTGGCAAGGAGGGGGTGCACAGAGAGTGAGCGAGCAGAGAGTGATAGAGAGAGCAAACGACAGAGTGAGAGGAGGAGGAGGAGGAGGTGGGGTGTCGGGGCCTTGTGAGAGACAGGCTCCAGCACGTCGGTTTCGACCGCATGGCCCCTCCCGGCGCTGAGAACACCAAACCCTGTGATTACCCCAAACATACAGAGACCGACTGGGTTTCCGAGCCAGCGCCGTTTCCCCGTCCGGCCCGCTCTGGAGCGCACAGTGGTAGAATGCGTGGGTCTGCCCGGCTATTCTGTGAAGTCCGCAATCATCGCAACAATCCTCCTCGGACGCGAGACAATGGTCTCTGATATCCGTCCCTTTGTTGATTTCGTTAAATGCGTCACCTTGACGTAATCAACCACTCCGTCTGGTACTGGTTACTGGCAGGGACGTGCAGAGAATGTTAGAGAGGCAAGGGCGGCTGAAATTTACCTTTTGGTGGAAATATGGAAAATAGAAGACCTCCAAGCTCACAACGTGTCGCAGCACGACGCGTTGTGAGCTTGGAGGTCTGCTATTTTCGGTATTTGATACCACACTGAACTAAGCGTAATCAAGTGAATCCTGGGATTTCTACCCAGAGAGGGCAATTCTTTCAATATAAGATGCTGCATTCAAGTTCAGGAGAGTTTGGACAAGGCAATTCTCTTGAATGCTGCCTTCAGGTATGGCATGGGAAGGGGGCATTTACTTTTCTTTCACCATAGTAAAAACTGCATTCATGGTCTGGAGAGGGCCCTTTTTACAGACAGATATAAGGGCAGGGGCTCAAGCCCCCGTTGATGTATATGTGTGCACGCGCCTGGTTACTGGCATCAAAAGTCGCTGACATGCACACTGCTCTCCAGCCAGTTCAACACTCGCTTCCAGCAACAAGGCACTTGGAAAATACTTTCTGTGGGTTCTGGTCTAAAGTTGACTTCCTATGGAGGTTTACCAGTTCTAGACAGTGAGCAGGGAAACCTTGTCCTGCTAGTTTAAGACATGGAGACATTTGGCATCACCCAGCTAGTCCCGAAAGGAATTTATACGGGCAGCCCTCTAGTCCTGCCATCAATCTGAGATCGGGACACATTCTCATATGGCGGCAATAATAACCGTGATTCATCAATGATCAATGGAGCTCTGGGCCGCAGAATGCTAATGAGCAATCACATCATCTGCAGATGAATGTCTTATTGAATGTAGTATAGTAGATAGACTGCCTCGTAGCTTCTTGTGCTGAGTGAGTGTTTAGCGGTTGATGTGGTATGCAGAGTTTCCTTTTGTAATCCACAGGGGTAGAGCTATGGATGCTTCTCTTTCTCGTTTTGATTGGATTGATTTGACTGATTGATGCAAAAGGTACAAAAGGTTTAAAGCACAGTGGTAATACCGTCACCTCAGCACAAGTTATGTCCGATTATTTCTATCATTTGTGTCCATTTTTGAGCGGTGCGCCTTTAAGGAGCTAAGCTCCAACATCTGGCTTTGTCCGATTCCCCCAAAATGTCCGGGCTCTAAGGTAAACTGAAGCGTGGCCTACATCTGGCCTAGATATGGCCTACATCTGGCCTAGATATGGCCTACATCTGGCCTAGATATGGCCTACATCTGGCCTAGATATGGCCTACATCTTGGCACAAACTGCTGTGACTGCTAACTGCTCCTACGCCTGGCTTTGTGTCCCTATGTCCGTAGTACGCGACTAACAACACACAAGACTAACATCATAGAAATTACAGAAACCGACATCACCAGTTCACCACAGCTGATGTCACGGACAGAACCCAGGTACAACCCATACAAGGAGATATGCACGTGTGGCGTGTTTGATACCGGTGCAATTTCTTTATTTTTATAGCGGAAATAGACAGATCTACAAGCAGGGTGAACGCGTTGTGAGCTGGTAGATCTGCTACTTTCGCTATTTTACAACATAGTATAGGCTTAAGTGGTGAGGTTTTCCCTCACACCAATATGTCCAAAATACAAAAAATTTCAGAAGTATGTGCAAAGCAAAACGCGCACAATCTCAACGAAACAAAACATTTAAAATCCCTAAAAATAGATTTAGGCTTTGTTTTTTTCTATTGCAGGTCACAGCGATGCGGCCCACATCTTCTGTACACAAAGTGTCAGTTAGCAGCACGGCCATCTCACTCCTCATTATGTCCACCACAAAGCAGCAGGGCTGGAAGAATGCAGTGGCTGTCAGGACTCTGGTCACTGCTAAACCCCGGCAGGACGAACAATGCTCTTTCAAACAGCTGAGAGCTGCAACCTGTTTGAAAAGTGGAGCTTTAGAGAGGTTACAAATGCTGACTGGCCTTTAATCCACAGAGCCACTGCTGTCTGCGACCACCAACGGCCCTGAGCTGGAGAGAGGAGGCGAGGGAGACGGTCACACACAGGCCTGTCACAATCATTACATAATCACCCAATCGGAATTACTGGAGATGATCTCAATTATTTTTGCATAATCGTCATAATCGTTTCCACGTTGAAATAATGTTCGTACATTTTCCAAGAATAGTAGAAATAGCAGATGTACAAGCTTGCAACGCGTCACCTGGTGACATGTTGTAAGGTTGAATGAAATGTACTGTAAGCTAAGCTTACATTTTTTGAAAGTATAAAGTTATTAAATATGTCAGTAATGTCTTTGTATATTTAAGTTTGTCATAGCTGCCCTGTGAGATTTCTGATTACGAATTCTAAAAGGAAAATAGAAATTGAGTTTTTATTCATGTGTTCCCATGTTCAATGCCAAAAACACAATTAAATCTCAATTATTTGTGGGACAATTAATAGTCAACGTAAATGTATATGGTGACAGCTCCAGAGACAGAGGAAAAACTAATTAAAAAAAAGAATCTGACAGTTTCTTGTACAGTATCTGCTTCTCCATGCCAAGGCAGGGCAGGGCATACAGCCCCTCCTCAGCGGTGGAAAGTTTATTAAGTACTGTACTTAAGTACAACTTTGAGTTATTTGTACTTTACTTGAGTGTTTCCAATTTCCAATACCTTTACTTATATTCCACTACATCTTGGATCAAATATTGTACTTTAACTATTTGAAAACGTAATTACTAGTTACTTTGCGGATATAAATGATTATATTATAAAACATACATTAATCCGCTTTAGCCCTATTTTATACCTAGGCTATTTGAAAACAGCCGATCTACAAGCTCACAACGCGTTGCATTGCTCACAAGGCGTCTGTGAGTGAGCTTAGCTATTTTCAAACCTTTTGCACTTTTACTTTAAGTATATTTTGATGCCAATACTTTTGTACTTTTAGATTCATTGTGCATGCAGTGAAATATTCAAAAGCTTTTTTTGTTTTAATTTTGATGTTTATGGCATACAGCTCATGAAAATCAAAAATCCATATCTCAAAATATTAGAATATTTTGAATTCCGGACTTTTACTTGTAACATTTCTATACTGCAGCATTGATACTTTTAATTAAAGCTATACTGTGTAAGTTGCTCAACTAGTGGTCAGTAGCGGTATTGCTTTTTTCGGCCGTTTTTCGGCCGGAGTCGTCGCGGACCACCGCCGCGGACCACCGGAGCGGCGCCAGCAAACCACCGCGACCGATAGTAATCCGTGGAGGGGTAGAACGCATGGTAGAACGTAATTTTCTGGCCAGGATTTGTGGATTAAGAGGTTAAAATCCTTCACCATGGTAAACACTGTAGCCAAGCGGAGGCGCTTCCTGGAGACCAGAGCAGATAAGCTGTGATTGGCCGGTAGTGTACCATGTGTGCATGATCGGCGATGTGATTGGGCAACGTATACACAACGTATACAGATGATGCAGATTACGTCATTTTGGCGCGAAATCCCGCCCCTGTCACTGCTAAGAAGAAAACATATAAAGAGAAGGCTTCAGAAGCTGAAAATAACGGAGTGGGTGTTCTAAAACTTTAGCGATTTAACAGTTAGGACAATTTTAAGATTTGTTTTATAAAAAAAGTTACATGGTACAACTTTAAGTAAAGAATTTCCACCACTGCCCCTCCATCTGTACCGTTACGTCCAAATGCATCCTATCGTAAATGGCAGACAGGTGGAGATGCAATAGCTAGTGTAATGTAATGTACAGCACCTGTCCAACGAAAACAGCCTGGCTTTGAAGCATTTCAACCCTATATACAGTACGTTGTTGACCCCCTAGTATAGAGAGCCTCAGGGGTCAGTCTATACTACGCCCGTCCCCCCCTCTTCCCACTTCACCAAACCTCTTTGCCGAAAATAGCAGCTCCACAAGCTGTGCACAACATGTGCAGATCTGCTATTTTTGCCGAATGTTCACCCCAGAATAAGGGCACTGTGGGGTTCATGTGGGTAAAGCACAAGGGCACGCAGATAGAAACAAACAACAACAGCAGAATGCCTCACAGAGCTCTAAGAAACCCTACCTCTGTGATCTACATAACTGTTTCGCAAACAGTGGGTCAGGACCCATACTGTACGTGGGTCGCGGAGAATGTTTACGCGTCACAAGTAAATATATTATAAGCCCATCTACAAGCTTGCGGGACGTGTTGTGAGCTTGTAGATCTGCTATTTTCACTATAGTTTGTGTCCCGGGCAAACATCTAATATCTCTTTTGGGTTGTGCACATTTGTATGTGTATGTACGCGTGCATGCATGTTTGTATGCATTTGCGCGTGCGTGTGTGTGTGTGTGTGTGTGTGTGTGTGTGTGTGTGTGTGTGTGTGTGTGTGTGTGTGTGTGTGTGTGTGTGTGTGTGTGTGTGTGTGTGTGTGTGTGTGAGCTCGCCTCTGTGTCTATATGAACATGTGTGTACACAAAATCCCGTCCAACCCCTCTGTCAGATCGGCTAGTTTACAGTTGGTGATGTCAGTTAAACAGGGTTTTCAGCTTGAGCAGCGCCTAAGAGAACACTTAACAGTCACACATACCTTTACCTTTATCTGTCAAAGAATTACCCTACGGCACAAGAAAAAATCCAGAGGGAAACTGTCTGGGAGGATCCATAAAACAAGGGCAGTAATAGGAAAAATACTCTACTGAAACGGATATGAATACCGATTGTTTGAATATGGATGCTACTGTACTGTACTGTACAACAATAGGTCACCCCTATGAGCCACGTCGATGACCACAAGAATATGGTGACCACATGTCCCGCTTTCAAGCTGGGTGTCCCGAGTCCTCCTGACATAGGTCTGTGAAACACTGAAATGTCACAGTTTACAATATTCACTACTAAATTGTTTCGGTTTTTGCCATAATTAATATAATAATAATATTACCAGTAAGACGCCTAAGGGCAAAAACACGCAGGACGGAATTCATTTGCAAGTGTGATTCGAGTTGCGGTTGGTTGTTTAAGTTGGACAAAATGTGGACAAAATATTTTCCCTAAGCTATGGGCTTACGGTAATATTGATGACATCAGGGATCTCCATATATGGGCATACAAGGGACAAGGACGGAATGTGATGTCACAACGTGATGTCACAACGATGTGATGTCACAACAGGTCAGCAGCTATAGACATTGAGGCGTT
This sequence comes from Nannobrachium achirus, assembly GCF_963921795.1. NCBI lineage: Eukaryota > Metazoa > Chordata > Actinopteri > Myctophiformes > Myctophidae > Nannobrachium > Nannobrachium achirus. The sequence goes on from NC_137813.1 coordinate 39,026,562, forward strand.
ACTCTCTCACTCACGGACATACGGACAAGATGTGACAGTTTTCATAGTTAACTGCGACCTACAGATTGTAATTACACATAGACTGGGGCCGGGAGGAAAAACGATAACCTTCTGCTTACCAGACGCCCTCTATAGCCAATAAGCTAAGGCTGCCCCTAAAGAAACCCATTCGGTGGAAAAGGGACATATTTGGTGTATACAGGGGAAAACAGTATAACAAAGTATACAGTATATATCAGTGGTTATGGGTCCCGGTTTGGGGGATACAAAATGGTGTCACCCTACCAAAGACTAAGAACAGGCACAGAAGTCGGGTCCAGGGTCACCCAAAATCAGAGTGAAGGATTCATGATGTGAGCCAGCGAGACAGTGGGGTTGGTGCATGCATAGCTGTTTGTTTGTACAAGAGACACTGAAACTACCAACTAACACTTGACTATGACATCATCGGTCATGAATGGCAGTAGCCGCCGCCTGGCAATGCCAAACACGTTGCTTGCCAACTTCCAGCTAATCTCCATCTCTTTCTCTCTCCCGTGGCGTGAACACACCAATGACACCATCACTGGAAAGCAGAGTATGTTTGCACCAGCTGTGTCCATATACTTCACATCGCTCCCATCCCCAATATGCTCATATCCCTGATTCAGGCATTTTTCTTAACTGTGTCATCGAGAGGGGGATGATAACCAGAACCACTGAGGAAAATGAGAATTGACCTGACACAAA
>NC_137813.1:39032290-39044790 GCF_963921795.1 Nannobrachium achirus
GATGGTGGGGTCAAGATAGAACTGTCTTTGTTTGGATGGCGAAGTAATGTATGACCAGATCTCTTAATATCACCAACAGAATACTATTCCCCCCCCCCCCCCCCCCCCCCCCCCCCCCCCACACACACCTTTTTGCCCTCACCTCACCCTGACCTGGTAAACAAAGATCATTCACCTCTTCTCCTCCTCCACCACACACACACACACACACAAACACACACACACACACACACACACACACACACACACACACACACACACACACACACACACACACACGCAGAGATCAGAGACGGAAAGATAAAGCCACATCATTACAGTGCTTCCGGCTTGAGGGAGCGGTGGATTGTGGATGTGAGGAAACAGATGACAACAGAGAGTTCTTAAGGACACACCAACCAGCCAGCCAGTGAGTGAGTTACAGAGGCTTAGCTACAGTGACTGCTGCTGAGCCAGGCTTGGTTATCACGTCTCAGACGAATCGAGGTGCAGACGCAACACTGGCCAGTTTCCACTAAACACAGACGACCGCGGCCATACCATAAAAGGGAAACAATCTTGGGGCAAAATAATGCCAGTTAATTGCCAGGCTGTGGGGCTGCTGTGTTGAGAAATGGAAGCTCAGACTACATTTTGGGACAGATACACAAATACTCAATGTCCCATGTGCAGTGCCCACTGCCCAAAAGGTTCATAACAAAAACATGAATGGCTCCAAGCTGAGAGTTTCTAAGCCAAAATGTTGTAATCATTCATAGACTTGGAGTAAGTCATTCGTTAACCATTACAGTTCACCAATGCCTTCTGGTGTGTAGATCGTTATTTTGTCAAAATCTCATATCTTCGCATCCGGGTCAGGGCACAAGGTTAAAGGAGTAGTTCAGTAGTTTTTCCTATTGATTACTCACGCCATGGAGACTTGAGTTCAATAATATTTCCGGATGGGTCCCCATCCGGAATCAATGGGGGTACATTTATATTGCGACCGTAGGTCGCAGTTTTACTATGAGAACCGTCACAGCTTGTCCGTGTCCGTCTGGACGTGTACACTTTTTTACGGTCTATGGGTTTGTCGCTCGGACATCATGCTCTGATGTCACTGTGATGTTGTGAACCACTCTTAACAGAACCTGACACATCACTGTGACATCACAGGTGACATCACAGTTATGTCAGATACTCTGAGCAGGGATCTCTCCATATATGGGCATAAAAGGGATTATGTTAGGGATTGTATCACAGATGAAGCCCTGTTAGGAAAACCACACTAATAGAATCCATAAAGGGCCAAGACAGATGGCGCGACCATCTTTTCGCCCAGCGTATACTGGTTCTAATCAAATTATTGTCTTAGGAATGTGACAAAAACCAAAACATATTACTGAACTCAAGTCTCCATGGCGTGAGTAAAAGTAAAAAAGTCATTAGGGGGTGAACTACTCCTCACCCCTGCGTAGACTGAGGTTAGAATCAGTCAGGCTGTTTAGCAGGGAGCATAACTAGCAAGGATAGCGTGTTCGTCCACTTGTGTCACATAATTTAGTTACTCCCAGACAGTGAAGCTCCTTGTTGTCAGGTTGGTCCCTGTCACTGTCAGGTGAAAAGGAGGGGCCGGCATCATCTGTACTGAAGGAGACACGTGGTTGCGACGACATCAGTGTTTCTGAAACTTTCTAGATCAGGACCCAAAAAAGATTGGACGTTTGTTTGCACGGGACCCAAACTATAGTGAAAATATCAGATCCCCACTGTTTGGGAAACAGTGGTCTACATGCTCCAGCTCCTCAATACCAGCATTAGGGGTCAGCAGTGATAGGGACGTACACATGGGGCTGAATTGGCATAATGACTCATTTGGGAGAAGAAATATGAATCTCATTTATTGCCACAACTAGGGCTGTCACAATTATTACATAATCGTCTAATCGTGATTATTTGACATAATTGTGATTATTTTTCATAATCGTCATAATCGTTTCCATGTCAAAAATAGTGGAAATAGCAGATCTACAAGCTCACAACGCGTTGCGGTGCGATGCGTTGTGAGCTTGTAGATCGGCTATTTCCACTATCAATGTTCTTTTTTAAGTATAAAGTTGTCAAATATGTCAGTAATTTCTTTGTATATTTAGCTTATGTGTCATATCTACCATGTGTAATTCAAAGCCTAAAAGCCAAACGGAAATGTAATTGTCAACGACAAAAACACAATTAAATCGTTAATCGCAATTATTTGAGAGAAAATTTATCGTCATGTAAAATGCCATAATCATGACAGCCCTAGCCACAACTCTTTTACATAAATAAAATGTTCCCCTCTAAGAGTATGCTTGTTAGTTTGTTGATACCCATCTCATTCTGCCCTTTTTTGGCACGCTCAAGCTGCTGTGAGGAGAGGACTGGACTCAGACACACTGATTCAGCTGCACTGTGAAGTACGTCCCCCTGCTGGTGACAGGCTGCTATAGGCTTGAAGATGGCATTTATAAACAAAAACAGCTTCTGACTCCAGTCCTCATGTGAGACTTGCTGAGGACACATTTAAATGCTCTCAACAGATACTGGACATAAACAGCATTTTAACAGTGAACCACCACCCTGCACCAAGCACATCTGCTTTAGAATCAACGGCCATTAGAGTATTATTATGTACAGCGTATCACACAGAGAGAATTATGCGGCAAAGAGTGGCACAAACAAACACATGTATGACACATGGGCAAGGGATGTGTTGATGCTGCTACCCGGCACGTACACATTAGAATAGATAGCATACAGTAGACCATGGGTAGGCAACCTTAGGCACAGGTGCCAACAATGGAACAGGGGAGGGTGATCACTGGCACACTGGCAGAAGTGTGAGAGAGAGGGTTTTTATTTTAAAATCACAGATTGTATTAAAAGTGGTCAATTAAATTAGAAGTCACATAATTTGCACAAATTACATCCTGCACATAATTCTACATTCATTAAAACCCTGAGCTTGGGGGAGGGGGTCAGGGAGATAGATGGGTTATTGCTTGAGTCTAATGATCATTATAACAATTTCCTGACACTCAAAATGGGTCTGAATTTTTTGATGGCGTGTCATTAAAATGTATGTTGACATGGCACACTGACTATCTAGAAAATAAAAACATGGCACTTCATTTCAAAAAGGTTGCTGACCCCTGGTCTAGACAGACATTATCAGTAATCTGGGAAGTCGATTCGAGAAAAGCGTCCAGATGGGAGAAAAAAGGACGTGGCTTGTTTAGAGCAGGTTAATTTTAACCTTAATCTCTGGCAAATCCCCAAGCCATGGAGCCTATGGGGCTTGACAAGCTACCAGTGGCATGTAGCTATACCGCTGTTTGCCCACTAGAGGGCAGCTGCACCATGCAGTGTAATGACAGATGGGCTGGGAAAAGCTTAGAGGGCACTGGGACACTGGGTGGAGACTTGCATGCAGTCCTGCAGATACACAACCACCACGGGGAGTTTTACTGCAATGGCTCACATCACATGTGTGCGAGTGTGCAGAGAAAAGACACAGCGCAAAGGGTTGGCGTACAATCAATTTTCTGTTGTGTTCAACCCATTTACAGAGGAATAACTTAACATTAGACATGTGGTGGGAATTTTGAGCTATTTATACTTTACTGGAATATTTCCAATTTTCTATTCTTTACTTCTACTCCACTACTTCTCGGATCCAACTATTGTAGCAGGCCTACTTTTACTCCACTACAATCATTTGAAAACTGTAGTTACTTACTAGTTACTTTGCAGAAATAAATTATAATATTATAAAACAAACATTAACCATTTAGCCCTATTTTATACCAAGTCTATATGAAATTAGACAATCTGCAATCTACAAGCAAGGCGTTGTGAGCTTGTAGATCTGCTATTCTCAAACATTTTGTACTTTTACCTTTGGTACTTTTAAGCACATTTTGATGCCAACACTTTTGCACTTTTACTCAAGTATACATTTTGAATTCCGGACTTTTACTGGCCAACGGAGTGTTTCTCTATATTGCAATATTGAACAGTGAGGTCACACCTGTTGTGGGTCCTAAGGTGGAAAGATCCCTGGTCTGCCTGAAGCTACCCGGAGCAGGTGGAGTTGGAGAGGAAATGCACGCGCAAGCGCGCGCTGCGCGCACACACACACACACACACACACACACACACACACACACACACACACACACACACACACACACACACACACACACACACACACACACACACACACACACACACACACACCATCAATCCACAGCTGATTGGAGCTGGGTGGTCTCCCCTCAGTGAGCATACACTGTCTCCCTCTCACTGGAAGCAGTGGGATCATAGCAGCCCACCTGACCCTCCTTCTCCTCTCACTTATACCACAGGAAGAGAACGCATTATGCATGCATTCTTTACATGTGCACGTGTGCGTGTGTGTGTTTGTGTGTGTGTGTGTGTGTGTGTGTGTGTGTGTGTGTGTGTGTGTGTGTGCGTGCGTGCGTGCGTGCGTGCGTGCGTGTGTGTGTGTTGTGTATGTGCGTGAGTGAGCACAGGGTAGACATATCATGCTGCTACAGTGCAAACCATGTGAGCGCAGAGCATGTGAGATCCATCAGGGTGAACTCACTGGCTGCTCCTTGAGTTACAGAAACAAATCTGCTTGCTTGACATTCTGGTTTCATCACCACAGCATTCACCCAAATATCACACGGTTACACACGCACACACGCGAACACGTACACACACACAAAATAACTAAAGACACAAAAGAGGAAAGAGCAACATTTTCATAAATGCATCTAGCCACATTTACCTCACATAGCCAGTGCAAGGGCAATTTTTCTTTGCAATGGCAGATTCATCTGGCTACAAGAGGCTAACATTTACATGATGCCACTAGGCCTGTGACGATTCACTTTTTCCCGATTCGATTCGATTTCGATTCATTGGGTGACGATTCGATTATATCACAATTAATTGCGCTTTCCTGCGATTTGCGATTCGAATCACGATTATTGCGATTTTTCCCCAAAAATTACAGCTTTTTTATATTGAAACATTTTAAAACAATTCTAAACAATATAAAACATTAAAATTTGAATCATATACTTCAAAATCAATGCAGCCAAATAAAGTCAGTCAATCTTTCTGACATTTATTTCAGCCAAAGTGCCAGTGGTACAACATTACAACATGTTCCTGGTCAAGATGCCAGAAAACACAGAACACAACAGTCATAAATAAAAGATAAAAGAAAAATCGCTGTGCTGCAGGCACCGATCGATCACAGCATGAAATCCATAAATTCTTCTAATTTGTCACTGTAGCAGCATTTATATATTTAATGATTCCTCTTACTCAACATTGACATTGTATATATTAATTCAATTCAACTTTCGATTCTAGTCCTAGTCCTAGGAAAATTCCTCCAAAAGAAAAAAAGAAAAACGTTTTCCTATAAACACAGTGGCAATATTGTCTGCCCTTCATTGTGTTCAAGGTTACTTGGTTATAATGGCTAATAACATATTCCCTTAAAAGCAGAATCAATAATAGGCCAAAGCCCTTAAGATTGTTTTTCTGTACACTATATTACACATTTGGGATCCTTGCTCTTGGCATGAAAATGTTTGAGAACCACTGTTCTTAAACAATATCAGACAGCAACATTTCTGTTTGACTGACATTCCCCATTTTTTTTATTTTTATAGACCTGTTTGCTCGCAAAAACAGGATCTGGCAACACCTTTTTATAGACCTGTTTGCTTGTTTCTGTGTCAGAAACTGAATGGCAACGCTTCATCCTCCTTTTTAGCTGCTAAACGTTAGCTCCTATGGAAATGACTGTTTTAAACTCTATAAGGGAATTACAAACTTTATCCTTCGATCAACAACAACTGTTGTCCATATCTACTCCAATGGCTTTGGAATTATGTTTTTTTTTTTTTGGGAAGTTTTACAGCAACGTGACTGAGTAGTTATCTCTCATGTCGCACACAGAGAGGGAAGGAGAGAGACGTTAACTGGAGCCTGCACGCACACACACACACACACACACACACGCACAGACACACACACACACACACACTCACACACTATGTCAAATTAGGGTCATTCTAAACGAGCCTCGTTAAACACCGCTGGCTGGCAATAGTGTTGAAAACGCATCGTGTTCACTTCCAAGCAACTTGGAGCATAACATTGTGGATTTTACTTTGAGATGACAACAGCTACAAAGGTAAAAGTAAGCTACTTATATTATGATCTATGATGAATTATTCCAGTGTCAGTGGTGTATGTATCCAAGAGCAGAGCAGTTTTCTCTCTACTCCGTGTGCGTGTGTGTAGGGGAGAAACGTGGCTCACAGAGAAGTGAACTGCCGCACGCATGCACATTGCACACACACACACACACACACACACACACACACACACACACACACACACACACACACACACACACACACACACAGAGAGAGAGAGAGGGGGGAGAGAGAGAGAGAGAGAGGGGAGAATAACGGCTCTCCTCTGTCTTTCGCTTTTTTTTTATTTTTTATAAAATCGGGAAAATCGATTCTGAACTTTGAAAATCGATTAATTGAATCGCCGGCCTTAACATCGCGATAATATAGTGAATCGATTTTTTTGCACAGGCCTAGATGCCACATAGTAAGTGTGTCAGGGTAGAAACAATATTGTACAACTTTGTATGATAACTGGCTGCAGGAGGATTTCAGGCCATATAGTATATTGAGGGCGTGTCCAACGTTCTTTTATTGCACATCCTTCACTCTACACATGCCACAAGGGAATGTGGGATACATGAGTCAGCCATCCCACCAGAGACTAAACTGGCAAGAGAAAGAGAGAGAGAGAGAGAGAGAGAGAGAGACACACAGAGAGAGAGAGAGAGAGAGAGAGAGAGAGAGAGAGAGAGAGAGAGAGGGAGAGAGGGAGAGGGAGAGAGAGAGAGGGTGGGGGCAGGGATGATGAACGTTGGAAAGAGAAGGAAAAATCGAGGAAAAACTTACTGCTGTGGCGACTGAAATGAGGAAAAAGTGATCTAAAGCAGTGAGGCAGACATCGCTGATGGCAAGGAGGATATCGTCGTTGTCGGGTGGAAACCCTGTATGTCCAAAACCGTTGGTTTTTAATTTACCATTTTAAAAAGGATTTAAACTAGTGAAAATAGACGATCTACGAGCACACAACGCCCCGCACCGCGAGGCGTTGTGTGCTTGTAGATCGGCTGTTTTCACTACCTTTGTGCGACAGTCTTGTATGATGAAGCAGGGCTTTACTACAAAAAAACATACAAATTTGAAACTTGGGAGATACAAGGTTTCTGCCAGACAGTGACGATATGTACACCCTCACACACATACGGATTCACACTAATTACCCTCCGAACATCTCTACTGCCATTTAACTTTAGGGCGGGAGATTCCTTTGCCGGCTTCTGTGCTATGGAACCAGAGGCCACATGTCATGAGAACATGCACACAAACACACACCTCCTTCTCGCTGTGCTGTGTGTAGGTCACATGGAATGGAGCATTGCTATGCTGATTAATAATTAAGTACTATTACATGTGTATGTGTGTAAGCGTGAGTGTGTGTCAGTGAGTGACCGGGTGACACTGAGAGGGACACAGAAAGAGAGATAGAGACAGAGAGAGTTGTGTGTGTGTGTGTGTGTGTGTGTGTGTGTGTGTGTGTGTGTGTGTGTGTGTGTGTGTGTGTGTGTGTGTGTGTGTGTGTGTGTGTGAGAGAGAGAGAGAGAGAGAGAGAGAGAGAGAGAGAGAGAGAAAGAGAGAGCGGGGGCTCGTAAGTTGGAGAAAGAGAGTTTGTCTACTGCAAAGCCACATTCTCTGTCTCCTATCTCAGCACACCAGACACTAAAGTGGAGAGATGGTGGTACACCTTAACCTACTTATAGTAGGAACTGTGTCCCCTGCAATAGAGGCTTGTTTATTCACAATTCTTGGTCACCGTCACCGTCACCATCACCAGCACATAGCATAGCAATGGAGAGAGTTAAGACAAATGTATACTAGAATGTATACTGTATGATGTTGTCACTCGCGAAGAATTACAAACAAATTAATGCACCACATCTTTAGCTTGCATCATTCATTAGCTTGTATCGTTGGCTTTATACCTGGTCAGGCACAAGACCAACGCCAGTCTGTGCTCTATGTGAAATAGCTCTGCCCTAAAGAAACACATACATACATCAACAGTGGTGGAAAGTAACAAAAGTACATTCACTCAAGTGCTGTACTTAAGTACAATGTTGAGGTACTTTCACTTTATTTGGAGTATTTCCAATTTTCAGTACTTTACACCTCAGAGGCAAATATTGTACTGTTACTCCACTACAATTATATAAAAACTTTAGTTACTAGTTTTGACTTTTATTACAAAACATACATTAACCACTTCAACCACATTTCGTCCATTTAAAAATAGCCGATCTACAGGCTCACAGTGTGCATTGTGAGCTTGTAGATCGGCTATTTTCAAGGGATTTGTATACATTGGAAAACCTTTGAAATGAGACATTCTACCTAATGAGTAGTTTCTACTTTTGGCAGTTCAAGGATACCAATACTTTTGTACTTTTTCTCAAGTAAATTTAGAATTCCAGGTTCTTACTTGCCCTCACACCAAAGTACCTATGAGAGTGGAATCCGCATTCCGCCAATGCATTTCAATGAGAGTGAAGCGGTTTCATGCCAGCAGAGGATTTCTGCAAAAAATGCTCCCTACTCATTGAAATGCATTGGCGGAACGCGGATTCCACTCTCATAGGTATTTTGGTGTGAGGGCACCCTACAGAGTATTTCTACATTGCAGTATTGATACATTTACTTAATTAAAAACATTTGAGTACTTTTTCCCCCACTGCACACATCAACCTCCATTCTCAACCTCACATTGCCCTTGTTTTTCCACATGAGTGCCATGGCACAGTCTACCACCTATATCCGGGGCAACCCCACCCCCACTATTCACCCCACTCCACCAGCTCTGGCTCAGCCAACAACACTTCCCTGAGGCCAATGTCTCAATGTCCCAAGTTACCCCAGCAACACTGAATCCCTCCTTCTCCGCTCAATGGCACACATCCTCGCGGCAGCCAGTGGTGGATAAAAAGTATTTGCATTCTTTACTTTAGTAAAAGTATCAATACTGCAATATAAAAATACTTGTTACAAAAGTTAGGGTGCCCTCACACCAAAGTACCTATGAGAGTGGAATCCGTGTTCAGCCAATGCATTTCAATGAGAGTGAAGCGGTTTCATGCCAGCAGAGGATTTCTTCAAAAAAATGGCTCCCTTCTCATTGAAATGCATTGGCGGAACGCGGATTCCACTCTCATAGGTATTTTGGTGTGAGAGCACCCTTACAAGTAAAAATCCAGAATTCAAAATGTACTTGAGTAAAAGTACACAAGTATTGGTATCAAAACTTAAAGTACCAAGAATAGAAAGTACTCTGAAGAATGACACCACGATTGAATAATATGGACTATGTGATAATAGAAATGATGTGAAAGTGTTGACCCTGTGATGATATTTACATGTGACAAGCTGCAAATAAAAATTTTGTTTAAAAAAAAGAATAGAAAGTACTCTATATGCAGAATGTCCCATTTCACAAGTTTTCAAATGTATACAAATCTTTTGTAAATAGCCGATCTACAATCTCACAATTCGCTGCATCACGACGCATTTTGACCATGCAGATCGTCTATTTTCAAATGGCCAAAATGTATAAAGGGCTGAAGTGGTTAATGTATGTTTTGTAATAGGTCCTAATAATCAAAATATACAAAGTAACTAGTAACTTAAGTTTTCAAATAATTATAGTGGAGTAAAAGTATAATATTTGCCTCTGAGATGTAGTGGAGTAGAAGTAAAATTACTGAAAATTGGAAATAATCCAGTAAAGAAAGCAAAAGTACCTAAAAATTGTACTTAAGTACAGTACTTGAGTAAAGGTACTTAGTTACTTTACAACACTGGCAGCAGCCATCTTTAGCGTCACCTCAGTTGCTGCTTCTTCCTTGCTATCACAACCATTGATACTCTTAGTTTACACTGCGCTGCCATTAGAAGGCCTGCAGCAGTACAAACCTCACCGTGTTTTAGTCAAAACATGAAATAAGCTGGTGGAAAACGGAATGGGCAAAGCATTTAAAAACAACCTACAAAATACTTTGTTCAGCACTGCAACCCTTACAGTATAAAACAGCTTCCAACAGTCAGCCACATCCTGACTTCTTTCTAGCAGCGTGGGTTCCCTCACGAGACAGCGGCTGGACTTTGTCAGGTAAACCCCAGGCTTGGCTTTCTTCTCAGCAGTAACATCTGTCTCCCTGCGTGTGGAGTGTTTGTGTGTGCCTGCATGCGGGCCTGCGTGCGTGCATGCATGTGCGTGTGTGTGTGCAGGGGCGTCACACTGGGGGGAAAGTAGGACTGAGTTACCAGGGCCCATGGTGGAAGGGCCCTAGTAACTTTAGCTATTGAAAAATAGCAGATATACAAGCTCACAGCACGGCACCGAGTGCCCCGCTGTGAGCTTGTAGATCTGCTATTTTTGAAAAGTCGTGAAAATTTGTGCAAATCTTTGAATATATGTATTTTTTTAAGCAAACATTTGTAAGTCAAATTTGCTTCTGGGGGTCCCTGGAACTAAATATTTTGAGATGGGGGTCTGTGGCCAAATACATATCATCTTGGGGATCCTTGACATGAAAAGGTTTGAGCACCACTGACATGGAAACATAGCAGATGGAAAAATAGCAGATCTACAAGCTCACAGCGCGGCACTCGGTGCCGCGCTGTGAGCTTGTATATCTGCTATTTTTCAATAGTTAACATTCATGGGGGGCCCGCAGTGAATCCTTGTACCCAGGGCCCAGAATTTGGTGTGACGCCCCTGTGTGTGTGTGTACAGTATGTGTGCATATACTGTATACCACGGAGCCTAGCAACACAGGGGCCCATCATGACGACATCTGGCAAAGCACTAGCCCTGCTCCCCTCATACTATACCCCTCCACACACACACACCTCCTCTCCTCTTTCTCCCCTGTACTGACCACAACCGCTGGGAGCAATCACAGCGTCACGTATGAGCTCCGTTGCAATAAGAGGGCCCCCACCCCCTCTCTTTTCTTTCTGTCCTGGTTGTTTTCAGAAGCATGCAGCCCTCAGCAGTGTAGAGCTCCAGAAACCGCAGGGCTCCAGCAGGCCTCCCTGCCCTCTCCTCTCCGCCCCCCCCCACCCCCACTTCTCTGTCTGGGCAGAGGACTGGGACGTTGGAAGCCCCCTCCGCGTTCCTTCCCTTCCCTGGAGGCCCTGATGCATATATTTAGCTCCAATCGCTGGCTCTGTGTAATTAACAGATGAAAATTATAAGTTTCGGTGGCTCGTGGATGACGACTCTGTTCCCCTTGGCTGCGCTGCTCCAGAGCCAGTGCTGGCTAAAACGGTACCCGGGGGCACGTTATGGACGGCCCCGCGCCAGGCGGCGGTCCAGCGGCCGGGGCGTGGTGTGGTGTGGTGTGGTGTGGCGCACTGGCGGGAGACTCACTAATGGCCAGTGTTACAAAGCCTGAGAGAGAGAAGGACTTACACCTAGTTCAGGGGTCTTCAACATTTTCAGGCTGAGGACCCCTTAGTTGAGAGAGAGATGAAGCAGGCACCCCCACAACCTTTCATAGATTCGATATAGTTTCATTGTTTGACAGCACAATCATCAGTGTATTTTGGATTCACGTCAATTTGTGTTTTTAGACATTTAACCACTTGAACCGTCAATACTTAGTACACTTGACCTTGAGCTTGTGGATCAGCTGTTTTTGGCTCAAGTTCTCAGAATATGGACACTAGAGTTCAAGTGGTTGATATAAAAAAAACAAGTTCCTATCACACAAAGATTTGGAGGACCCCCTGTAGTAACTCTGAGGACCCCCTAGGGGTCCCAGACCCCCTGTTGAAGACCCTTGGCCTAGTTTATCGTACGTTATACCCTTTTTCAATTCAAGTGAAAAGAATTGCAGAAAATAATGCTATTTTTGGCAAGCGAGACCGCCTATACAACAGAGCATAAATCAGGGTTTAGTGAGTGCAAGTCAAGGGGAAGAAGAAGAAGAAAGAAAAGGGAGAAGAGAAAGCATAGCTAGAGAGCTAGGTCTGACTGTTTAATAGACCAAGCAAGAAGGTCTCGTCTGTCCCTCGCTGGAGTTTCCATTTGAGGTCATCTGGTTTTTACATTCCTGTCATGCACCAGCAATCACACCGAGTTGAAGAATTCCTCCATCACTCTACTGTCTCATATACAGTACACTGTTTGGACATCATGCATGCGCTCGTCGTACACACACACACACACACACACACACACACACACACACACACACACACACACACACACACGCACACACGCACGCACGCACGCACGCACACACACAAACTCACACACACACA
>NC_137813.1:39047290-39132290 GCF_963921795.1 Nannobrachium achirus
TTGTGCAGTAGTCTTATATGATGAGGCAGGGCTTTGATTTTAGAAAAAAAAATTGCAAATTTAAAACTTGGAGATACAAGGTTTATGCCGGACAGTGACGATATAAATATACTGTTTCACCCATTTCAGTTATGAGTATACATGGTCAACTCTGGCTGTGTGTGTATGCAATGTTCTTGAAGCTGGGATCAGAGTGTTGCGTACAGACATACCAAGTTTCACGAAAGCAGACCCTTTTAAGGCAAACAGCCCATGCTTATCGGCATGGAATACCTATATGCTTCTGGCTATAACAAATGCTTTACAACTGAAGACCGGTGATATCTGAGCGGAGCAAAGTCCCTGACAGCCACACGGAATGCCCCATAAATCTATCTACCTAGGTGTATATTTAGACAGGGCTCCAGACACACACCACGCTGAAATATGTGGGCATCCAGAGCTTTCTGGAGGGATATGATGTCCAAATAAGGCAGCGGTGGAGAGATCAAACCAGATCACTTCAGTGTTTCTCTCTCCTCCCAAATCAGACATACAGGAAGAAAACTGGGAGGGTGATGGGAAAAGAAGAAAACTGAAATTAGAGACGCACTGGAGAGGAAAAACGGATGAAGAAGGGAAGTCAGAATAAGGAATAAAACAACAAGGACACTGACACGGAGAGGAAACAGAGGAGGAGAAAGAACAAAATTAATGGAGATAGGACATAGCCGCTGAACGCGTGCTGTCCCAGGGTCAGTGTGTTCTGCTCTCCTCCTCTGCCTCAGGCAGCCAGCCAGCCAGGAACATCACCATATCTCTGCCTCAGGCAGCCAGCCAGCCAGGAACATCACCATATCTCTGGCCAACCTCCAGAGCATCTTCAATAGCCTGCCTGTTCAACCTGGCCCACTGTCTCTGTTGCTGCTGGCCTGTCACAACAAGCACATTCACTTTTATAGGGATCTCCTTTTTTCCCCACTAATCTCACCTGGAACTCTACAATTACTTTGCACTTACTTTCACTTTAGTTTAGTACTTACTTACTCATAACCCCCAACTGTGTTTTTGGCAATTGTGACATTGCAGTTTCCTGAGGGATACATAAAGTGAATCTAATCTAGATGAGTGTGTTTGTTTGCACATCTGCAGTAGAGCTTTATATCTGCTTTGTTTGACAGTTCTTGAAAACTTCAAAAACAAAACTTCCCCATAATACATGCCCACATCGGCTGCGTAACTGCGGATAGCGAATTGCCAATATATCGGCCAAATCGATATATTGGTAGTTTGCACATCTGCAAGGCCCTGCAGCAGAGCTGCCTGTGCTGAGAGTCAAATGTTTGGGGAGTAGCTGCAGGAGAGATGCGCTGGCAATTAGGGTCAGTGAGTCAGCTAAACCAAGGCCAACAAAACAACAGTCATTCGCTTTGCCTAAACTGTGTTTCACAGTTCATCGACTTGCACCGTCACTTGATAGTGGCTGGCTGGCCAGCAGCCACATACACAAACTAATAGGATCCTCCCTGATCTGTGGTGTACTGTACTGTACTGTACTGTACACTACAGTACAATCCCTGAACACACATCATGAACCAGTTATCCAGCAATGAAAGGATGTTGGATCATCACAGCCTCTGCTCTGAGGTTGAAACTTTCTGACCAAGCTGGAAAAACAGTGCCTGTCATGATTCTTAACCCCATGGCCATGAAAGGTTAATTAACAGTAGCCATGTTTTCACTATAATGCCAGTACCGTATATTGCTGGCCAAAACATTAACATGAAATGATGGCATAGGCAGTGGAAGAGTCGATCTCACATGCCCTCTTTAATCATTAAGTGCCGTTATGTAGTCATTCTCACAGAGAGGAATATACCATTGGTGTACTTAATGCTCACGCAAGAGTCTAAGCATGCAAGACTAGGCATTTGGGGAAACATGGGGAAACACAGCCTGTGTGGTAGTAGCCTCATTTTGCTATGGGATGTCACATAGGCTTTCTCTCTCACAGAGATAAACAATGCTTTACCGTTCACTAGCAGCGGCAGGCTCCGCCTTCAGTCAACTTCGATCTTATAATGTAATGTATAAGCATGTAAACTTTGGTAATGATGAATTATGTATTCAGGATGAACAGAAGCAGTACTCATCTGCATGCTGGCAGACCATCTAATGTAACTCTGCTCTACTCTAATCTACTATATCTCTCTCTCCCAACATGTAATGAACAGAACGATACACTATTTTAACTTGCATCGTAGTTGAACACTCCATTTCCATGCAACATATATATTTTTCACCTTTCTCTTTAGCTACGGCACGTCAACATTGCTCTGAAGCATTTTGCTCATTGAACAAACAACAAGACATGATCTCGCAATAATGACCCATCGTCTCTCTCTCCCAGTAAACAGCTTTGTCTCTTGTATAACCAACATTGTTTCTTGTGAAGGATTTTGCTGATAGAACAACAGCTTGTTCATAGAACTGACATATCATATTGTCGTTGTCGGGTGGAAACCTTGTATGTCCAAAACCGTTCGTTTCATATTTATCATTTAAAAAATGAACAAAACTAGTGAAAACAGCCGATCTACAAGCACACAACGCCTCGCACTGCGAGGCGTTGTGTGCTTGTAGATCTGCTGTTTTCACTACTTTTGTGTCTTGTACGACGAAGCAGGACTTTACTTTGCGAAATAATTTACAAATTTGAAACTTGGAGATACAAGGTTTCTGCCCGACAACGATGATATGTAAGAACAGCACTGTCATTATTATGCACTGTCATGGTGGTATAGTGATTAGTGACGCTCTGTGTTTGCACTTCGGTGCCACTATATCAATGCAGGCAGGCAATTTGACCCAGAAGCCTGCTTTCATTTAGCCAGCACCAGATATACCACCATAGATATACCAGTAAATTGCTGCCATTTCAAGTAAGTGAGAACAGGGTTTAGGATTGTGCATCGCCTTAGTGATATGTGTGCTTTTCTCGTAAACGCAGTCCGCTATTTTGTCATGAAGATTTCCAGAGCCAACGCACAGCAATCATCTTCTCCGTGACAGGATTTATGGGGAGCTCAGATTGGCTTCAGGGTTGATTGGATTTCACAAGGTATACTTGCCATTGTGATTGTGTTTCCATTTTCAGCATAGCACGATGTAATTCCCACATTTGTTCTGATATCTGAAAGAGTTTGTTTCAGAGCACCTCAGTGCAGGATCTTGGTTGGTCATTCAAAAAAGATCACACATAACACAAACACTCATTTGTTTGAGTGAAAGATAGGCATATGGTGAACCCTGGTAGTTGGCAGGGAGGGAAAATGTCTGTTATGCAAGGCTGAACTGAGCAGCACCTGGTTTCTTTTTCATGCAGTTCCTTTGGATTACTCACAGCATTTAGCTGTCATTCTGCCATCATTCTCTGCCAATGACTCATCAGGGTTTTCTCCATTTTGTTATCTTCTGCCCTACCCTTCCTCCTCCTTCCCTCTCCCTCCCTCTCTCTTTACATTCCAATGTTCCTACTCTGTTCACAAAGGCTGTGCAGGAAGGATGTGCAGGAGGGTGTCTGCCTGCACATCTGACTGGAGCAGTAGTCAGGGAATGCATGCATGTATGCCAGAGTTCCCCAATTAGTTTTCCCCAAGGGCCGAATTATGTCTAGGGTACCAAGCCGAGGGCCACAACATTGCAGGGGGCGACAGTGGTGTTCCCACTACTCCAGCGACAGTTTTCGTCGTTGTCGGGTGAAAATCTTGTATGTACAAAACCGTTCGTTTTGAATTTATCATTTTAAAAATTATTTAAACTAGTGAAAACAGCCGATCTACAAGCACACAACGCCTCGCGGTGCTTGTAGATCTGCTGTTTTTACTACTTTTATGCGACGGCCTTGTATGATTTGCAAAAGAACGTACACATTTCGAGATACGAGATTTCCACCCGTCAACAACGATATACTAGTGTTGTTGATGCTCTTATACCACCATTATTACTGAGGTTGGTGTGGGCCAGACAGTAGCCGTAAATGGCCCGCGGGCCGCCTATTGGGGAACCCTGCACTACATTGTACAGTTATATGTGAGAGTCTGAGACAGGCAAGGAAGATACATAATATAATTTGCTATCATTTGAATGGGGCTCACTCCAAGTGTCTGCCCGTACTTGACCCATGGCCCCTGCGACGCAGTGACACGACTGCCCCGCCTGCCTCTTTAGCATTTCTTTATTGGGGGCCAGGCGTACGACGAGGGGCCCCGTAACCCCTGAACCTTGACCACCCATTCAGGCTCGTCGCCCCCTTGGCTTCAGGGCAATCCCACAGACAGATATAAAACAGAGTTGTGTCTGCATTTCCGAACAAGATGCAACCTGTCCTCAATTCCTGTGCAATCAACAACACAGATGAGATAAAAAAGAAGAAGAAAACACACACGCACACGCACGCGCACGCACACGCACGCACGCACACGCACACGCACACGCACACACACACACACACACACACACACACACACACCCGCACACACACACACACACACACACACACACACACAATATATATTTACGGTACATCACTTGTGGGCACATTACATAGACTTCCATTCATTTTTATGCAAGTCCTGTGGCCTTACCCTAACCTCTATCCCTAAACCTAACCCCTAATCCCTAACCCTAACCCTAACCCTAAACCTAAACCTAACCCTAACCGTTGTGGGGACCTACTATTTTGTCCCCACACTGTCAGAGGTCCCCTGCAGGTGACTGTGTGAACATGCGTTTAGTCCCCATAAGTATAGCTAGACAAACTCACACACACAGGCAGTGGTATGCATTAACACAAATACAAAGAGGCACTGACACAGTCCAGACCATCAGGCATGAATCTAATTAGCTCTCATCTGTTTCTGAGAGAGGCTTTGTTTTCGCGCCGAGCCACCCAACGTCAGGGAATCAGACACCATATGAACTTCACCCAGCTGGGACACAGGAGGGATGTGTGTTCGCCCTGCCCTGCCGCCCGGGAAAAAGAATTGATTGGGTAATGGATCTGTCACCTTTCAGGACAGGCAAGTTTCAAGTGCCGCTAAAAATACAAGGACCCCTATTCATCCTATCCTATAAACACACACCTTGAGCGAAGAGTGTGCCAGGGGGAGAGGGGAAAAAGGGGGAGAGTGAGAGAGAAAGAGAGGGAAGTACGGACTCTAACAGAGGATCAATACCAAACCATTAGCGGTAGATGCTTGCTTTGGATTGCAGAGCTGCATTACAGGCAGGGGCGTCACACCAAATTCTGGGCCCTGGGTACAAGGATTCCCTGCGGACCCCCCATGAATGTTAACTATTGAAAAATAGCAGATATACAAGCTCACAGCGTGGCACCGAGTGCCGCACTGCGAGCTTGTAGATCTGCTATTTTTGAAAATGTGTGCAAGAAACCTATATGTTTCTATGTCAGTGGTGCTCAAGCTTTTTCATGTGAAGGACCCCCAAGATGATATGTATTTGGCCACGGACCCCCATCTCAAAATGCTTAGTTCCAAGGACCCCCCAGAAGCAAAATTTTAGTTACAAATGTTTGCTTAAAAAATACGTATATTCAAAGATTTGCACACATTTTCACGACTTTTCAAAAATAGCAGATCTACAAGCTTGTAGCACGGCACTTGGTGCAACGCTGTGAGCTTGTATATCTGCTATTTTTCAATAGCTAAAGTTACTAGGGCCCCTCCACCTTGGGCCCTAGTACCTCAGTCCCACTTCCCCCCCCCCCCCCCCCTTGTGACGCCCCTGATTACAGGCACTGTAATACCACCCTCATACCATGATAAACAAGGTCAATGATGACCCACCTCATTCGACCACCTACACTATACTGTGTTTGTACAGCTTCAAGGACTTCCTCACAAAAATACTAGGGTCAGTCTAGTGCTCCTACAACCAATACGCTGGAACTATGTGGAATGGGGCAAAGTAATGCTGCATAATACATAAACACATATAGTCCGGCGGCGTGAAACACAAGTCACACACACCAATTACTCAATGCATGTTTCAAATGCCACTTTGAATGCTTAATATGGAACTGATGTGGTAATACATTTCAAAGACTGTGACCAAAGCATACAAAATCAGAAATCTGAATGTGAAAATCCATATTCATATTTCGAATGACCCTGAATGCTATGAGCTGTGGCTACAGTCAGCTATCAAATAGATTTGATGCTGGTGTCCGTGTGTCTACATATATGTGCAGCACTTGGGCAATTGTTATGAGTCGTGCGCGTGTGCATTCTGCGCAACCCTGGCCATTTACGTGCAATGTAAACATCCTGTAAAGCATGTGTTTGTGAACACCTGCGGTTGGCTCTGAATCACATTCAAGTGTGTCAACTCACGCACGCACGCACGCACGCACGCACGCACGCACGCACGCACGCACGCACGCACGCACGCACGCACGCACGCACGCACGCACGCACGCACACACACACACACACACACACACACACACACACACACACACACACACACACACACACACACTCTCACTCTCTCCAGGTTAATGATTGTGGAGGTGAGGCATGAGTGGTTGTACAGCAAGACGCAGCTGTCTTCTGGAGCCCCAGAGTTTAGGAATGCCAGAGGGCTGGTGGTGTTTGGACGAAGGTGTTACGGTGTGAGAGACATCATAGTGGTGTTAATGGACTGACGCAGGACACTCTGTAACACAGACTTTACTGTCCCTCTCTCTCTGCCCACCCTGACACTTTCGCACAGACCTGTCACTTCAATGCACATGCTGTATCAACAAAATAACATGGCATTGCAGACATGCAATTTTTTATCTTTTGGGGACTTTAAGACCCTATTACGCTTGACATTAAAATAAAATCTGGATGTCTGGATATTGTATCTGGATAATGAGCGATCCTTGCGTTTACAACTGGTTAACTGAGATCTGATCCCTATATAAATATGAGCCAGAACACCTCCAGATTTCATCTCTCTCTATGGGTCATCCTTGGACGAGTCCTCCAGCGGCGACTCCAGTCATCTCGATCTTCCATACGTCTGGCTTGCTCAACAGTACCTGCCTCTGCATCTTTCTTAAGTAAGTCCACATAGGCAGGTGTGGGACGCCATCTTGATCGATGCCCGCGCGTTGGTTCCCACAGCACAGGTTGGCTGGCTGGGAGCTACTGGTGTCTAAGCAGTGGCTGGTACAGTACCTTCTCACTCACACTTTCTTTCCCCCACTGATGCTCAACCTGGTTGAAGTTTAATACTGCACATATGCACCCATCCAGGGACTTCTGAAGGGCATCCTTCAGGGTCCTGTATTCACAACCACATACTGTATACGCAGAACAGACTCTACAGTTGCAGAGAAGGAGCTGAGCTTGATAAGTCAGGGGAGGCTGGACGTCCACACACTGGCCACGCCATTAGAGTCCTCCATGCGAGCGCTTTTCTTAAGATCAGATCATCTGGCAGATCTGATCACGCATGCGTTTCAACATGACAAAATGTAATTAGTTTGTGCTTTTCCTTAACCAGAGATAATATCCAAATACAGATCACATTTTAATACAAAGTGTGTAGGGCAATTAAATTACCTTAAGTAAGTTCTCCACAGAAGCAATAGTCAGGAATAATGCTATACCATGCTAATATAAGTTCTTCAGAGCCTAAGACCTCTCCTAAAGAGCCTTTCTTGTGCAGTGTCAGATGTTTTCGCAGGATGTTGTCTTTCCTTCCCAGAAACTGATCCAGGAACACCTTTATTTTGTGTGACTGTTCTGAGATAAGGCTTCTGCTCAGGTTTCAAGACTGGACAATGACTATATAATAACACAGCTCCTGGGTTTTACGTCTTATACACCTATAGCTGATTCTGGCGGGCTGCTTGTATGAAAAGGTTCATATCTGACTTATAATAGGAAGCTTCCAGGTCAGTATCATAAGCAGGGCTAGAGGGGAATCGAGGAGGTCAATTACACAGTCATCGATAGTGTATGAGTCTGCTCTTTTCTGCACTCATGCAAACGTGCTGCAAGCACTGCGGCAGGCTACAGTATATCATATATATATATACACAAACAAACACACGCGCAGACAAACTGGTACACGTGCTAGAGGGACATGAAAGGAGGTGTGCTATCGACTGGATCAGCTCAGATTTTCATATGAGGGTTCTCATATTTCCCGTCGTCAATATGCTGTGGCAATCACGTGGCACAAGGCAGCATTAGGGCCTTAATGGTGTTGCACTGCCTGCCCTCTGCCCCACCCTGGACTCCCAGCTCCTCTCCACAGGCACATCTCTATTGATCCCACCCACAAGTACTGCACTGCAACACTGGAGCAGCCCTGCTAACGACATTAAACATGTCCCACTGGACATGCCTTCCATAAAAAGCCACTCCCAGCCTCGTCTCAGACTCTGGACGACGCCGAAGCTCGTCAGCCCCTTTAAACACTGTGTTCCCCATTTACGAATTAAGTGGCCAAAGCTCTTCAGCCCTGCATTCTGCCTTCCTCCGACCATTTTTGTAATCTCTTCCCATATGATAATGATGCATGCCGAAAAGAACAGATTTTGTAAAAACTCTGAAAATAACTGCTGTCTAACTGTGTATAAAAATGGGCTTTCCTCTGCACTATTTGGTCTAACTCAGTGGTTCTCAAACTTGTATTTTGTGGGGTCGCCAGATGATTAGCTTTAATGTAAAGAAAAATCTCACTCAACGGTAAACAAACCTACACAA
Source organism: Nannobrachium achirus (assembly GCF_963921795.1). NCBI lineage: Eukaryota > Metazoa > Chordata > Actinopteri > Myctophiformes > Myctophidae > Nannobrachium > Nannobrachium achirus. The sequence continues at coordinate 39,056,056 of NC_137813.1, forward strand.
ATGTATACAGGGTATCTGCATTCTGTAGACCGTTTTAATACCAAACTGTCCAAAGTAAGTAAGCAAGAGGCGAACATTGTGAAAATAGCAGATATATATAGCAGATATTCACAATATTTATCAGTGGAACCGAGACATACCAACAATTCCAAGTGCTTGTCAGGGTGGGGGTCCCCAGTTCATATATGTTTATTTTGGGGGTCACGGCCTAAAAAGGTTTGAGAACCCCTGGTCTAACTGAATCAATGTGCAATCAGAGGCCAGCCACAAATAGAAGAGAATGAAGAGGAACGCAAGCAGGTCCCAGTCCCCCATTTTCACATCAAAAGTACAAGCCTTGTACTTCAGTGCAGTTGTTCGAGTGGAGGGATGTCCCTTCCTGCAGCCAAGGAGAACTGAAATGCAGTGTGGACAAACTTAAGGTTTTGTGACATGAGACTAGGGTGTGTGCTCACTCAGTCAGGGGCAAAGGGCAGGTATGAAATGGGTCAGGCAGGGAGAGAAGAGGAGGCAATGAGGTCAGGTTAGGGGGTTGAAGGTAAAAAGAGCGTGTTCTGCAGCCATGTGCTAACTATTAGGCCAGCAAAATCATATTAGAACCTCCACATCGGGTCTTATGGGTATGTGTCAAATTGAAAGAAAAGGGGCAATTTTGTGGGTATACACAAAAGAATCGCTTCACAGTTATAACACAGTGGTTACATTTCTTATTACACTGCTGTATGTTACAAAACTGGTAATTTGAAGATGAAAGTGACTTTAACGTTTTTGAAGGGATAAGACGTGTTTTACTAGACAAACATGTGACTCCTTATGAGACCACAAAAGAGGAAAAGCTGTTCTTTGCAAGAGGGAGAAAGATCGTCCACAGTCGATGAAGAGATTGGTTCTGTGACAAGGAGCTATAATAGGAATTCAAGTTGCCTGGGAAAACAGAAAGAGTATGCAGACAAGCAAATACTTCATTCTCCTGCATCGTGATCGTAGGGTAATCGAGCGCATGAAGAACATGAGAAGATCAGAAAATAAAAGCTGTCATTGATACACTGTTTGATTGCTTGATCAAAATATGCGGATTATACATTACACATACACTACTAGGATTACACATTGTCTCTCTACTCCAAATTCTTAGGGAATAAGTTTTTTTTTAAGTACAACCCTCTGCCTCATATTATAGGCATTGGTAATGTGCCACGTTTCAATTCAATGTACAAAGTGGAACACTATAAAACTATTGATTTGCTTCATGTGGAACATGTTTTTATGGCCTCAGGACTAGAAACATTAAAAGAAAAAAGGATCTTACTCCGATATCGTAAAGTTCATTTAGTTCAAACAACTCTATTACCTCAGGGCATCCCCTACATGCAGACACATGCATAGAACAACACACACACACACACACATACACAAGCAGGCGCCACACAGAGTCAAAAGATCCTCAGCGCCTAAATCAAAACAGATCTAGACACAGACCTCTGTGGTGTGGAGGCTACATACAAACAGAGCCAACCCAGTAGGCTACCTATCCAGATGCCTCTTTCAAACACACAAGCAGGCCTCCTGTGTGCAGGCCCAAAGAGGACAACCTCTCCTACACCATGACCTAAGAAAGCAATATCCCTGTTGGAGCCGCTTTTGGTCATCTCTTACTATAAATCATTCAAAGTAGCCCACAGTACACACACCTTTCACAAGGATCTCTGCACAACAAACTCGACAGCAGTCTGTTTTGGGTATTTGTCATAGACTACCATTGAACATCTTTAATGGAGTTATTAGGTTATTACTTTTTTTTGTTCTATTTGCCAATAGCCCACCTTAGGTTATGGAATTATAGCAGTAGTAGCTATACCATCTCCTCTCTTTTCTGAGCGCAACTGAGGACTTGACAAGACAAGCAGACTGCCAAGGCGGTAAACTATGGGCTCACTAGATCTCATGTGGAGAACCCAATAAAAGAAATAATTGATGTATTGAGTTGACTACGATGGTGGAAGAAAGAGCCAGTGGACACGTGCGATATACTACAAAGGGTGGCATGGCATCCACGTTTGGGATGTCCAGTCCCGTTTGACAGTCTGTTCACCTCCTGATGAAAAAAGGACGTACACAAAAGACCGAAAGACCAGAGCGTAAAATGACACTTTTCGCCTCATAATCGTACACAGCATGAACAACGCTGCAGAAATACATTGCTGAAAAGCGTTTCTCTATCGTACAACATATCAGCGTGTGTGTGTGTGTGTGTCTGTGTGTGTGTGTGTGTGTGTAGCCTATACGGTAATGTAAACTACTGTTAATCCTCTTAGGAAATCACGCTCTCTGACCAGCCCACAGTCCCAATACAATGTCCGCCATTCCGGGGTATTTATAGATGATTAAAAATCAAAGCATCACTAATGATAACACAGCAATTATTACTTACTTCGTTCTCTGAGTAGGGAGGAATTCCAACAAGGCAAAAAGCAACTCCATTCATTGGACAGCTGAGATTTTCTTTTTGCAGGAACAGGGGGATTTGTTGCTACAAGTGGCAATAGCGGGAGGGCGAATATCTATTTAACAAAAGTGTTCTGTCAAGAACAAAGTACAATATTTTAGCGGGGCTCCACTGTGGCGTTCACCTATCCAGCTTCCTTCCTTTTAACCCACTGTTTTCCGTTGTTTGGGGCTGTTTGGTGTGCTCCCCCCTCTCCTTCCGCCAGACCGCATCAGTAAATCCCTCTCGATCGGCCTGGCTGTAAACCGAACACAGTCAAACTGAAGCAGAGTGCGCTGCAGCGCACCGCGTTGGGTATATCTGTTCGCACCGTGAGCTCAGCTCAGAGCCTTCCTTCCCTCCATTAGCACTCCGCTGCTGCTCCGCTGTACATGAGCTCCCTCTGCCTGTTGCCAAAAAGTTCAGTTTAAGATGCCTATATAGCTCTATGATAGACTATTCTGCGGTGTTCACTGCTGGTCTATGCCAGGCCAGCCATGCATCCTCGTCCTCGGAAACCGTGACGCGGGGGGAGGGAGGAGGGGGCTAGATGGGGGCGCATACCTCAGCGTGCCCAAGGCCGTTTAAACAAAGGCGTATTGTGCCCTGATAAACTGATAGACCCGGTAGAAAAGACTAAACAGCTGGGGGAATTTAAAGGTTCATGAGGAGGTAGGACAGCAGCAGCACACACAGATTGGGAGACAACTTCCAGTGCTGAAATCCTGGCTCACACACGCACGCACGCACACACACACACACACACACACACACACACACACACACACACACACACACACACACACACACACACACACACACACACACACACACACACACACACACACAAAGACAGAACGTTGCTTAATTGCTTCTTCGCCCTATATCCAATCAGAATCTACAAGACAAAAGCCACCAAATGGCAATTTCTGTTTGTAGCTGCCAATCATTAACACTGTTACAAATCCATCCAATAAAATGTCATGCGTTATTAACCTCCTATTAACCGTCCAATCAGAATCAATACCGACTATAAAGCTATACCTGCCCAAACATAATTGCTGTAATTATTAACCACCAATTAAAATCATGGTTATGAAGCCATCCATTCAGCGTTACCCAAAGGCTATCAACCATGTAAATCTGAAGGTCACAAGCCATTTTATTAATTAAGAAGTGATGCCATGCCATGGTTTTGTACTTTTTCTGTTTAGTAAGTCTATGTGTCTATAAAGTTAACATTACTCTAATATACCCCCAGGTGTGGTTATAATATGCTAATATATCTTCCCTGTGTATTTTTAATTTCTTCCTGAAAGCTGCCTCTGAGTCAAAAGGCCCAATTGAAATACACCACTTTAATGACATCATAAAATCATCCCCATCCCTATTTTCCATTCAGCAACAGCTAGGTGTGGCTAACTTCGTTGGGGTCACCACCCACCTGAAAACCAGGTATACTTAATGAACAGGTGTGTCTACATAAAACATAATTTTAATATAACATAATATGGGAAATATTCCTCCAAGTATAATCATAATACCTGATGATCATGTCTTAGGGGGGGGGGGGGGGGGGGGGAAATCACGGTTAAAAATACTTTAACAGAAACTATTTTTAGGATGTCATGGTTGCAGACATGGATTGTGAATCAAAAGCCACACAGTCATGGGAAGTTTAGTCATTAATCCAACAGGAACATCAGTTGCCTGCCAAGAATTTACACTACATTATAGGCTACTCTACACCCCCAACTTACAGTAACTGTGGCGCTTCCAAGTTCCTACACAACAATAAGGTTCACTCCTCCCAAGTCCCCACTTTTACTGCCTCTATGTGAAATTATTGCATCACTAGTTATGAAAAGGCATTAAAATAGGTGAATAGGTAAAATGAAAATAATGGAACAAGGGAAGAAAAAGACTGGCAAAGAATATGGCGACGTGGCATTGCTTCAGCCAGTGTGATCATAGCGCAGAGTTGGGGTGGGGGCATGTGGCTACTATTAGTGTGGAGTGTGGCACAGGGGAGAGGGGTGCAAGGAGCAGAGCAGGGAAAGAGAGCCACTTCAAAGCTGTCTTCCTATGGGGAAACAGACTGGAGTCATAGGGGGAAAAGAAGCTTACAAAGGCTTCCCACGCCAAAAGCCACAGCTGCCAACTCTCTGGCTGTCTTTACTCTCTCTTCAGGGCCTCAGACCCCTGGCCCACCCACAGATGCACCATCCCTGTCAAGGGCTTAGAACCTGAGCCAGAGAGCCGGCACCCTTTGAAAAGTCCAAGTGATGACCTTCACTCAGCAGCATTTGAAACGGATGATTATTCATGTGAATATCAGCAGCTACACCACCAGTAGTGCAGCCTCCGTAGAGTCAGTGGATAATATCATTCCAGTTTAAAATTCCAGAGTCCAGGGACTTAGCATCAGCAGGATCCTGTTCTTAAGGTGGCAGAGTTAGGCAGATAGTGCTGTCTGGCAAGGTCCTTTATACAGTCCTGAATGAAGGCTGATCCACAAGAAAGGGTGGATTAAGTGAGGAATGGGTGTCGTGGAAGATGCCTTCTGCAGCTGGTGTGTGAGGGGTTGACTGTCTGCCCCCTCTTACTCTGGATCACAGTTCTCCCTCTCTCTCCTATCCTTTTGTGTCTACAGTCAATTTATTTTGTGTTCTTTCCAACAGGTATACAGAACTCAGCTCTGAAAAGAATGGTACTATCTGTGTCTTGTGTTTGCATTTCGCCTCATTGCTATACCTCTTCTTGTACACTGTAGAGGTAGCCTACATCCTCATGTGCATGCACACACACACATACACACCAACATACTTTGATAGGCAGAAGTTAATGTGATTTATTCCAAATGGCATTCTAAAGACATAGCTTTAATATCATCTAATATACTGTGAAAATGTTGTGAAACGTCCAGTGTGTGCCCGGGGAATCTGCATTGCTCTAACCCCCTTTCTTACAGTGCTTGTCAAGTGTCTGTGGACCAGTCTCAGTCACTGACACACAGCCCGAGGCTGTGGGTATGACCCTCTGATTGACTCAGTAAAATACCATTTGATAATGTAGTAGGGTGACATGCTAGTATCTTTTTTACATTCACAGTTAGGAGCAGTGAGAGACATGGAATCGTCCGCTGGTAATTACATAATAATATACAGCCATAATGGCCTGTCGGAAAAAGATAAACAACTATCACTTCACTACTAACTAACAACGTTTATTTGCTCGACTGCACCCCGCCACCCCCCAGCCAGCCTTACAACCGGCTGACTGGCTGAACATGAGATCGTGCCCAGACAGAAACTCCAGAGTCAAGACTAATGAGATTTCAGTTCTGCTGTATTAGTTCAGACAGGGGTGGGTGGGGGGCACCCCTGCCATCCTCCATAACATTCTAGGCGACTTCACAGTGCTGCGCATGCATGCTGTGCAATGGTACACTACAATTAACCCGGATTCTGGTTACTCCACTTATCCTCCTATCCATTACTCAAATTCCCCGCTTCAACTTTGTCCCGCGCTGTTTTTATCCCTGCCATGGTTTTCCCTCCAGCTCGCTCCTACATATCTCTGTTTTTTGGAGCTGTGTGAAGCACAGGCTCCCTATACGTGGCCGTGTGGGTCTGTCTGTGTGTCTGTCTGTCTGTGTGTGTGTGTGTCTGTATGTAGCCTGAACTTCCTAAACTTCGGCACGCTACTAGTCCCACAGTTTTGCCACCACACACTCGCGCCATATGTCAAATCGACCGGCTTACTCGGGAGTCGTGGGCTAGTAACTTGCTAAGAGAAAGGTTCAATAGTTTAATTGATATTAATTTATTAGTGAATTAATTTTCCCCATTGACTTATAATGGGAATCGCAAAAACTCACATTCAATTATTTGTCTCTCGCAAACCATAGGGGCTAGAGTTTCAAGACTTGGAGAGGAGGTTCATAATGATTTCAAGGATTAAATAAAAAATAATTGTGTCATTTAGCCGCATGGTGGCGCCATAACACCCCACTTTACGTTTTGGCCTGTAACTCTTGAACCGTAGGTCGGAAAATTAAAAATATTTTTTCCCTGGATTCCTTGGGTCATGACGCATCTCCCCATATAGGCCACGCCCATTTGCGCCATGATAGATTTTCCGCCATCTTGAATTTTCTCCAAAACACACTTTTTGCTCCTTTTCCTACATATTTTCTTCAAATGTCACAAAAATCGGTACACATGATCCACACACACACACACACACACACACACACACACACACACACACACACACACACACAGCTCCACTTCACACGGGTGTGATTTTTGGAGCTGTGTGAAGCACAGGCTCCCTATACGTGGCCGTGTGGGTCTGTCTGTGTGTCTGTGTGTCTGTATGTAGCCTGAACTTCCTAAACTTCGGCACGCTACTAGTCCCACAGTTTTGCCACCACACACTCGCGCCATATGTCAAATCGACCGGCTTACTCGGGAATCGTGGGCTAGTAACTTGCTAAGAGAAAGGTTCAATAGTTTAATTGATATTAATTTATTAGTGAATTAATTTTCCCCATTGACTTATAATGGGAATCGCAAAAACTCACATTCAACTAGAAATACTGTTCCTTCGAAACAGTGTGGGCTCGATTCCAACCCAACAAATAGGATACTTTAAGGTACTGTAAGGTACAGTACCCTACAGTATTGTACTGTACCTTACTGTACTGTACTGTACTGTACTGTACTGTACTCTACTGTACTGTACCTTACTGTACTTTACTGTACCTTACTGTACTGTACTCTACCTTACTGTACTATACTATACTGTACTCTACTGTACCGTACTGTACCTTACTGTACTGTACTCTACTGTACCTTACTATACTGTACTTTACTGTACTCTACTGTACTTTACTGTACTCTACTGTACTTTACTGTACTCCACTGTACCTTACTGTACTTTATTCTACTTTACTGTACTTTATTGTACTTTACTGTACTCTACTGTACTTTACTGTACTCTACTGTACCTTACTGTATTGTTTTGTACTTTACTGTACCTTACTGTACTTTACTGTACTCTACTGTAACTTACTGTACTTTACTGTACTCTACTGTACTGTACCTTACTGTACTTTACTGTACTCTACTGTACCCTACTGTACTGTACCTTACTGTACTGTACTTTACTGTACTCTACTGTACCTTACTGTAGTGTACCTTACTGTACTATACTATACTGTACTCTACTGTACCGTACTGTACCTTACTGTACTGTACTCTACTGTACCTTACTATACTGTACTTTACTGTACTCTACTGTAATTTACGTTACTCTACTGTACTTTACTGTACTCCACTGTACCTTACTGTACTTTATTGTACTTTACTGTACTTTATTGTACTTTACTGTACCTTACTGTACTTTACTGTACTCTACTGAACCTAACTGTACTTTTACTGTACTCTACTGAACCTTACTGTACATATTCTATGTGTTCTAGAGGTGTATATTGAGTGCATATACTGTAGGTTAACAATCCCAGATCACATCTGTCCTCCACTATGTCTATAACCAAGGCGTTCTTCTATGTGGCCACTCCAGACTGAGGAGTGGAGCATGACTTTTATTGTGTTTGTGGATCTGATTTGAAAATGCATCGGTTGTGATATCTCCCTGAAAACCAACAACAACCACTAATACGGCTGATTGTCCCTGCGGGTTCTAGGATATATACTGTAAATCCCATTGCCCGGGATCCTAAAACCTTATTCTTTTTAAGAACAATTTCTAAAACACTACAAAACATGTCTCAAAGACAAATACAAGCAAACGTCTTCACAGTAACACAGTAACAGTTGTGTGTGTGTGTGTGTGTGTGTGTGTGTGTGTGTGTGTGTGTGTGTGTGTGTGTGTGTGTGTGTGCGTGCGTGCGTGCGTGCGTGCGTGCGTGCGTGCGTGCGTGCGTGCGTGCGTGCGTGCGTGTGCACATTGTAGATCAACTTCATAGCAGTATTAAGTGGTCCATCTATGTTTTTTATTAATAATAAAATCTGCAAAGTAACAAGTAACTGAGGCTGTCAAATGCTGTATTTATAGTAGAGTATATGTAACAAAAATGGAAAGTAGAGTAAAAGTACCTCAAAATTGTACTGTAGGTACAAGTACTTGTATATACTTGAGTAAATGTACTTAGTTACTTTGCAGCACCACAGAACAGCCAATGACAGACAGGCCTTTAATCACAGCTGTCTCAATCAGTAGAGTGGAGAGGGACATTTATAGATATTTGTAGTTTTAACTCAGAATATATACATCACAAAGCTTAGATATTTGGATCAAATCAGAGAGCAGACCTGTGTGAACGCAATGATATAGATAGCATATCTGAAGTGTGAACACTGCAGCCACAGCGCCTTAACATAAACATGGGTCTATTATCCTTCTCTCCACTCACTAAACCCATTGGAAATGCATTGGGTGCTTAAAGTTAAACATTTTTATTTTTTTATATTTATACTACAAAACATTTCAAAACCAAAAATACAAGCACACGTGTCCTCAGTAAGCTGAACACATAAAAATTTGAATGGTGTTGAAAGGTGTAAGCGTTTAAGAGATGAATCGCGCCAAAGTTTTGAGGATACTGACTGACTGATAGATAAATAATGAAGATAACATACGTGTGCTCGCCTTCCAGGCGAGCCCACAATTATTTGTCTCTCGCAAACCATAGGGGCTAGAGTTTCAAGACTTGGAGAGGAGGTTCATAATGATTTCAAGGATTAAATAAAAAATAATTGTGTCATTTGGCCGCATGGTGGCGCCATAACACCCCACTTTACGTTTTGGCCTGTAACTCTTGAACCGTAGCTCGGAAAATTTAAAATATTTTTTCCCTGGATTCCTTGGGTCATGACGCATCTACCCATATAGGCCACGCCCATTTGCGCCATGATAGATTTTCCGCCATCTTGAATTTTCTCCAAAACACACTTTTTGCTCCTTTTCCTACATATTTTCTTCAAATGTCACAAAAATCGGTACACATGATCCACACACACACACACACACACACACACACACACACACACACACACGCACACACACACACACACACACACACACACACACACACACACACAGCTCCACTTCACACGGGTGTGATTTTTTTATTTCTTTCTTTTTCGGAGCCTGTCAACTGTCGAGCCAGTAGATACTCACTCCACCCGGCCCCCATCCCCCCCCCCCATACTCACACATACTTTTTTGTTCTGAGGGACGTTGTTGCCAAATCTCTTTACCGTCATTCAATGTGAGCCCTCGTGGAGTCTGCTGCAGTCCATTTGGACACACTGTCTCTCTGTCAGGCGGGACACACTATCCCTCTCAGGCCCTCATTTGATACAGTTGCATTTAGCCTGGCCTGTGCTGTATTGCTCACGGCTAAGAGCTACATGGACACAATCAGAAAGCCTTGCCAAGCCATCTATCTACAGTATCCATTCTCTCAGCTGATCTAATATACATCATAACCTTCTCCCTGACCTCATCTCAAATGCATTAATAGGAGCCCATTTATCACTGTCTTGGCCTTATAGTAGGTGAAATGTGTCCTGAGAGAGCTTTGAGAGGACTGCTGGAGAAGTCTACAGCATGAATATTCGTGCTACTGCTAATGTATGTCAACACGTGCGTCAACACACAAGCATACTACAAATGTATGTGCATTGTACATGAATGAGATGTGGATATTATTGTTGATGAGTGAGTAAGAGGTGTGGATATTTATGTACGTGAGTGAATGTAGATATCAGGGCGAGTCTGCTAGAAGCCTGCCAGTCCTTGTTGTCCGTTGGCCAACTGTTGACATAGAGGCTCCTGTGGAACTCCTTTGAAGGGAAGGGGGACATAGGAAGGCCCTGTGACCTCAGCCTGCCTAGATTCCAAAGTGAGACATAATTCTCTCTCTTTGCATGACAGGAGGGGACCTCATTGTCTACAAGGACAACTGGCATGAATAAGAAGAAACAGCTGACCAGTCAACACACTGGTATACAGGCACCAGTCATCCCGCACGCACGCACGCACGCATGCAGCACACACGCATGCAGACACACACGCACACAAGCAGGCATGCAGACAGACAGACGGGCACAACGTTCTGAAATGACAGTGGACTTCACTGTAAACTACATTGTGAGTGCCTTGATGTGGGTTAAATGAGAGGCTCTAGTATGATAACTCATGTGGAACAGTAATGGTCCTTCCTTATGCCCATCCTCCACCACCCCATCTCATGCCTGTGTCCTATTTACTGACTCCTGTTCCTCTGTCCTATCCTATCCTATCACTGCCAATTTCCATCCCTACCATTTCTCTTTAACGTCTACCTGCCTTCTTCCTCCATCCACTGTCACTGATTTTCTGACCAGCCTGCTACATTTTCTCTCTCTTCCTCTAACACCCGAAGTCATGCCATCAACATGGATCTGTCCCATTTCCCATATTCCCTCCTGACTGGCTACCATTGCCTTCTAAAGTTTGTGTATGCGACCTGATAGTCGCTTATCTCCCGATTAGGTTGCTTATTACTGTAATTCTCTGCAGCTGCCTCCCTTGTTCTGCAGAATCTCAGACATAATAGAACATGTGAGATCCTGTGGGCACAGTGGGTCTTCTGGCTATGAAGACAGATTAGAGGTACTGTTGAGAGTTGAGGCCATCAGAGCAGTGCACATTGGGCTGGGTAAAGACACTGGAGAAAATGACTCACTAGTTACTGAGGTCACTACTGAGGTCACTACTGAGGTCACACACACACACACACACACACACACACACACACACACACACACACACACACACACACACACACACACACACACACACACACACACACACACAGTCTGGTCATCAGTAATGGACTGTCACCGGCCTGTACCCACCACACCCTGAAGCATGTAACAGTCAGGGTCATCCCTATACTTCCAGAGGTTCCATTTTCCCCGCTTACCAAAGGGGTTAGGGCTAAGGTATACACTCCCCTGATAGTAATCATTGCAAAGTGTTTGTTCAGTGACAGGGGTCTCCTTGTCTCTCCAGGCCTTTAGTAAACAGAAAAAAGCATTTTAGGGTTGGGATATACATTTTATCCAATCAGCCTATAAACATTTTGTATTTGCTTTGTGGCCTGCTCGAGTGCTCGTTATATATGAAGGCCTTTTTGTCAAACATTTGCAAGACGAAAGACGGGAAATTGAAGTTCTATTTCGTCGTTGTCGGGTGTAAACCTCGTATCTCCAAGTTTCAAATTTGTATGTTCTTTCGCAAAGCAAAGCCCTGCTTCATCATACAAGGCCATCGCACAAAAGTAGTGAAAACAGCAGATCTACAAGCACACAACGCCTCGCGGTGCGAGGCGTTGTGTGCTTCTAGATTGGCTGTTTTCACTAGTTTAGATCATTTTTTAAACGATAAATACACGGTTTTTGACATACAAGGTTTCCACCCGACAACGACGATATGCTCCACACACACAAGAACAAAATAAACACACACTTGACGCGCCTCCATTTCATGTGGTAGGTTTTTCTGCTACACACGGGTCTTAACATAGAGACTGCTGATTAGATGGGGCCATGTGGCAGTGTTTGAGATAAAGGAACAAAGAGAAGGAAGCCCCCTCATGTAAGAAAGCAACCGAGCAGGCACGTGTGCACACATAGAGACATCAAAGGGGGCTTGAGCCCCTGTCCTTTTACCGTCTGTAAAAAGTGCCCTCTCCAGACCATGAATGCAGTTTTCACTATGGTGAAAGAAAGGCTAATGCCCTCTTTCCATGCCATACCTGAAGGCAGCATTCAAGAGAATTTGCCTTGTCCAAACTCTCCTGAACTTGAATGCAGCATCTTATGTTGAAAGAATTGCCCTCTCTGTGTGGAAATCCATGCCGTACACCACATCTCCAGAAGGCTATTGGCTTGATTAATGCTTAGTTCAGTCAGTGTACTATCAAGCACCGAAAATAGCCAACCAGCTGCGACACGTTGTGAGCTTGAAGGTCTGGTCTGCTATTTTTGATATTTTCAACCAAAAGTGCCCTTTTAGAAATGTCAGCCCCTGCCTCTCTAACATTCTCTGCACGTCTCTGCAACTGAGTGTTCAGATGTCGCAATCGTCAGTGAACCAGCAGTGGCCACCAATTCCAGTTCCCACAACTTCCCACAACTTCTCAGTCATCCAGGATTCTGTGAGTATTACGTTACCATACCAACCCATCCAACAAAACAATTGAATCACATCCAGGTTGCTCACGTGCTACTATAATTCTAGCTGTTACTATAAACGCCTGACACACATTCTTCAAAGGTATCCCTGCCACCCCCCCTCCCTTTCCCCTAAACTCTTGTCTCAGAGACAGAAGGGAAAAATAAACAGACGCTCATGGTTCCAGGAGTAGTGCCGCACATTTCCTTCCCGCTGCCCGTCACCTCATAGCCACCATGTGTCTGCGACCTCTTTACCTTCACAACTCAAACTTCCTGTCTCTAGCGTCACTTCCTGTGGCGGGATAGACAATGGAAATGAGTAGCATAGATGAAATGTCCAAACGACACGTTCGGGAAAGAGACATACTATGTCCAGTCCTATTGTTTACAGAATTTCTGAATTGTGATGAGTCAGGAACATCCCAACAGAAATCAACTGCAGAGATCCTATGAAATTAGGCATTACTATAGCACATTATGAATGACAATGATGTAATTCCAAAATGTTCCAAAATATACATTTTGTTAATAAAGAAAGGTAATTGAAATTGTATTGAGCAGGCCTTAATGTCGCGCAAGAAAATCATTTTGTCGGAGTGCATAGTACAGATCTTGCATAACAATACTCCTTAGGATTTCCCAGTTATTATTTAACCTCTATGTGGTGAATGTTTAAAGTACTTGAGGTGACTATGTTGTAGTATCCATTTGAAAAAGTGCCTTTAGCACACATTTAGTAAAGGCATCGCAGGAATGGAATTCAGTCCCAGTGCATATTGGAGAACTTGGTACTTACCATTCCTTCAGTGGGCATCTGAAATTAGCTTATTATTACCCAGACATGTGCACATTAGTACTACAACCACTGTTTCTGCTGGCATCTTGTCAACTGTCTATGTGTATGTATGTGTATGTATGTCTTGTACAGTGCATGCTGTTGTCCATGTGGATGTGTATACTATATTTAGTGTCTTATGCTTTACTGTAGGTGTGTTTGTTCTGTCCAATGCACACATAGTCTCAGTCATTGTGTCCACTCTGCTTTAGTGTCTTCTGTAAACGATGCTTGTACTGCATGTGCATTTTTGTCTGTTAACCTGTCCTTTCAGGTTGTATAGTCTCTTTTTAGTCACTTGTTTCACTTCTTTTTGAAACACATTGCACTTTAATTATATTCAATTTTTCAACCTTTGGCCATAGACAGCAGATGAAAATTTGCCTTTGAGGCTCATGTCATTTACAAAAAATGGTGGATGTCTCATCTTGGAATACAAATAATGAACCTCAGGAAATGCAATGTCCCCTATATGTACAAGATGACATCTTTTGGCTTAAGAAAATATTCCCTGGGTGTGCATGTTATAACAAAGGGCTTAGCTACATTCCTTACAGTAGATACAGTTTAGACTAAATCCTATAGGTCCAAGGGGATCATATGCTAATCCAAGCATTTCCCCTGTCCTAAAAACTCAGTTTGTCTAGACATGACCTTAAAAGAGGGAGTTCTCATTTGGTATTATTGAATACAGAAGAGCAGATGCAGGGATGGAATGTTTTGAACCGGAATTAACTGACCTTATTTACTAAGAAATCTTCCTCATTTGCCTGTCATTGTCCACCAGTGAATTCACGAATGGAACTGTGGTTCTGTCTTTAAAAAGTGCATGTCCAATAGGCCTATACCAGAACCCAGCTAGAGAAATTGATACACCGACCAAAAGGATAGAAAAGATTAATCATTTGTATTTGTAAATTAACACAAATGAGCATTAAAATTAGTGTTTATAAACAGATAAACGTCTGCTTATTCTAGTCTGTGTAAAAGGACAGCCATCTGCTCCTTAACCGGTCACTGGACAGACTTCTTTAAATATATAATCCATAATCTCCTCAACATGGATATTAATTGAGCTACAAGTACACTTGGCGGCCACAAGGGGGCTCAATACTTTGTTGAGGCAAGGGGGCTAGTTGGCAAATTAATGATGACATTGTAATAGAAATACTGTACATCTCAGTTTATGTTATTTATATATTTATTTATTTCATGTTCACCCAAAGTTATCCAGAGACAATCCAGACTGGCGCTGTGGGATGTGGGAAAAAGCTGAAAGATTTGGAAAAGTACGTCCTGTTCTTTGCCCCAAAGGATTATCTCAGTGTCCAGTTAGCCAGCCATTACAGTGATTGATGAGAAGAAGACTTCAGGTTAGGACAGACTATCTGTCTTCAACTTGGAATTACCCAGGGCAGGAAACAGGAGAGATAGCTCAACTGTGAAACAAAGTAAGATCAAATCACTCATACATCACTTCTAATATCTAGTGTAGATGGATACAGTACACAACATTAACAGTGTCAGTCATGTCCTCTGTGTTTACTTTAGAAACAGGACAATATTGTATACGGTAGTCTTGAGTAGTAGGTAAAATAGGCCAGATTATAGTGTTTTATACACGATAGCCTACATAGTATGAAGATGCGGTAGTGGAACGCCTTAAGAGTAGCACTGCTCCATGGCCTGTATGCTGATCAAAGTAATGAAACAGCAGGCATCGCTGACACAGCTGCTAATTCCAGACTGACATCTTCACACAGCACCTGGACACTGCTGAAGGCACAGTACTGCTTATCTGCACTGTGTACCTTTGTGAAAGGAGAAAGAGACAGACCAGAGAGAGAGAAAAGAAAGGAGAGAACGAGCTAAAAATATAAATGTCCAGAGACTGATGGCTAAGGTCATGGGTTGAATGTAAAAAACAAAAACATGGACTATGACAAGCTGAGCCCTAGTCATTCCAAAACAAGCCCATTATGATGAATCAGACTGACTCAGTAGCCTGTGGTTTGTGAGAGTCCTAATTGGATGGCCCGCCTCATGCAACTGATAAAACTTATCCCTCTCTGTGATTCCATGTCACTCTGATCAGCGGCGCGCATCCCACTTCATCAGCCCACGACTCTGACATATGCACCCTATGACTGGCACTGAAACAAAGCCATCCTGACAGGAAGGGCCTCCACCATGAGCTCACCTTTGACCCCTCAGGGCATAACCCCACAATAGCACTACCCTGCAATCCCCAGACTGCGGCCCCCGCCCTAGTGCATTGCAGCAGAGGTCACAGCGGTGCTCATGAACATAACAGGAGCTGTTTACTTACTGGAGATGGGTGCCCTACTTTCTTTCCAAGGACAATCTGCCCATTGTCTGCCTTCAGGCATATGCCAATTGGTTCTGGCCTGCCCGACAATCTAGAAGTCCTCAAATTAAGTGCATGGGTTTATGGTAACATCTTCACATGCGACCACAAATGCACGCACTGCCACTGACTCACACACAAACACATACACACACACACACACACACACACGCACACGCACATGCACACACACACTCACACACACACACACACACACACACACACACACACACACACACACACACACACACACACACACACACACACACACACACACACACACACACACACACACACACACACACACACATCTTGATCTTATGCTACTGTGTGACCTACATTCACTGTGTGAAGTCGAATTCACAATATTAGCTGTCCCCTGTGTCCATGAATATTCGTTCCAATAAAGACCAATGGGTGAATGACCTGTTACAATGTGGTGACTGGAGCAGTTGGACAGCAGGTTGTGCTGCAGAGCACATGTCCCAAGAGAGTGTGCTGTAGTCTGTTCTGGAGTAGTCTCTCAAGAACAGCCTCAGAGAACGCTACGCTACTGAGTCTGTCACACACCAAACTCACGGAAGGGATTTTGGGCGGTACCCAAGTCTGGTGACAGGCAGCGCTTTTGACCAATCAAACATAGTGGGCGGTATCTAATGTGTGCGTTGACTATGCATTCCCCCTCACGGGTGGAAACAAACCATCTTTCAACTGTACATGTTCTTTGTGCAGCTAAATAAATCCCTCTGTAGTCTATATAGACAAGCGAATTGCTCCATTTAAATATTCATTGACCCACCCGGTTTTCCACACAATGTATGGGTTTCACATTGCCACTATTTGCACAATCAAAGAATGCTTTTGGAAATCGTTGTGCATAACAATAGAATTAAATGGAAGGAAGAATGGCCTACATTACAATAACGAACTACATTTGTTAGTCTACACAGTAAAGTGCAGCAATATGCCTATATGAATTTAGATTTTAGTGTATTATTATTAGTATAGAGTAAATGTAAACGTTGCAACTTCTAGTCTAAAAGACTCATGTATTAAATTATTATATTATAAAACATACATTAATCAACTAGCCCTATTTTATTCCTAGACAGGCTATTTAAAAATAGCTGATCTACAAGCTCACAACAACGTCGCATTGTGGTTACATTCTGCACACTGGGTACTTTGAGTACTACTTTCTGCTTTTGCAATACTTTTATACTTTTACTCAAGGGCTACATTTTGAATACAAGACTTGTGCATGATACTTAAGTAAAGAATGCGAGTACTTTTCCCACTACATTGCCTAAGCACGCCAGTATTAGTAAAAGCACACATCACAGATAGATTTATAGAGTAATATAAGGCAACTGTAAATGTTTAAAAAGACGACCTGAAAAGTGAAAACCTGACGGCCGTATGCTAACACGCTAGCTTACTGCAGTTAGCCAGCCGGGAGAAAGCCTGGTAGGCGAGGTTAAAGCAGTTATACATTATCATAACATCCCATATTGATTTAAAACATCAATCCACTGTATTGCAACACACCATGACATCCGAGGCTATATAAACGTTTGCTTATTGTGGGTAAATTCGTTGTGTCTTGGTCACTGGTCTGCAGCAGATCCATCATTCATATAAATAAGTGAACCATTTCAATCTAAATGGGTTTCATATTGAAAGTGGCATTCTTTGATTTCACAAGCCATTGTTGACAGTTTGACACATTCCAACACAGCTTATTTAAATGCAGATTGCTTGTATGCTAATAGTCACAACTTCTCATTAGCTTTTCAGTCCATCATCATTCATGTAAGCTTTATAATTAGCTTCATACTAACATTAACATTAAATATTAACAGTACCATAGGCATACACATTAAGCAACATTATCTGTGCATAGAACGATACATTTGTTAATCAAACCAAATGTTTATTATACAGATAATCATACACATTGTAAACGTAGTATACAGTAGGCCTACATAAATGCAACATAACTTTAGGGTTTATTCTATAAACAATACGGCTAACCATCATCAAATAAAAGGGAAAAAATAGTCTGTTATTGAGAAATTATTCTATAAATAAAAACGAACTGTTTCATAGCATAACATCATCTTTTGTGAGACAGGACAAGATATTGAAATAGCGTACAATCTACACTTATTTAAACACCTTGGTTACATTCTGCACAATGGGTACTTTGAGTACTACTTTCTGCTTTTGGTACATTTTGATACCAATGCTTTTATACTTTTTTACTCAAGGGCTACATTTTGAATACAAGACTTGTGCCCGTATTGCATGATACTTAAGTAAAGAATGCGAGTACTTTAGAATGCGAGTACTTTAGAATGCGAGTAGGCCTATTAGTAAAAGCACACATCACAGATAGATTTATTGAGTAATATAAGGCAACTGTAAATGTTTAAAAAGACGAGCTGAAAACATGACGGCCGTATGCTAACACGCTAGCTTACTGCAGTTAGCCAGCCGGGAGAAAGCCTGGTAGGCGAGGTTAAAGCAGTTATACATTATCATAACATCCCATATTGATTTAAAACATCAATCCACTGTATTGCAACACACCATGACATCCGAGGCTATATAAACGTTTGCTTATTGTGGGTAAATTCGTTGTGTCTTGGTCACTGGTCTGCAGCAGATCATCAGCAGATCATCCAGCTTCATTCAGCGCAGCATATGGGGTAAAAACGATGGGGTCCTTGTTCCTTCTCTCTGGGAAAGCAGGATAACAGGATCCAGGCGACCGTCGCCGATCTATCAAGTACTTAAAACAAATGGGCTGAAGAGGTTTTAATTGTTCAATATTGTGTAACTGAGAAACACTTGTAAGCACGCTAGAAAACAGTTCCTCGTCCACAGTAGCATCTATGTTGCGTCGTCGTTGTTGTGGTTGTCTGTTGTGTAACTTGTGTTCCGTGTGTAGAGTAGCAGTTCCGCTATAGTAGTTTCGGGAGGGAACCAAACCAAGGGGCGGACCAGGCTTCAAAGCGGAACTAGTTTTAAAATTCGTTCTCAACCGGGGAATTCCATGTATCCCCGCCCCTTTCTATGTTGGTCCCAGAGTCAAAGGAAGAGAGGCCGACCGATAGGTGTCGCCCTTTCTTCTTTGACGATGGGTTCCCAGATTGGTTCTGGAGAGGACAGGCTTCATCAATAACAGCAGGAACAGCTATCTCCGTCTTAGCATTGTTCTTTTTTCACTGTCCTGTCCTGTCCTGTCCTGTCCTGTCCTGTCCTGTCCTGTCCTGTCCTGTCCTGTCCTGTCCTGTCCTGTCCTGTCCTGCCCTGCCCTGCCCTGTCATCCTCCTCTCGTCCTCCTCTCGTCCTCCTCTCGTCCTCCTCTCCTCTCCTCTCCTCTCCTCTCCTCTCCTCTCCTCTCCTCTCCTCTCCTCTCCGAAAACAAGCTGACAGCAAGGTCAAAGAGGATGCTGAGGTATCTCAGAATGGAGCTGTCTGCATAGTTAAGTTAATCAATATGCTGTATATTGTATACTGTATTGTGTGTGTGTGTGTGTGTGTGTGTGTGTGTGTGTGTGTGTGTGTGTGTGTGTGTGTGTGTGTGTGTGTGTGTGTGTGTGTGTGCGCGCGCGTGCGTGCGTGTGTGCGTGTGTGTGTGTGCACGCACGGGCGCTCTCGTGTGTGTATGTCTGCATGTCAATTCTTTAAGCACAACATGGTCTCTCTCTCACTCTTTCTCTCTGCACAGAAGAAGTAGTGAGAAATTCCAAAGAGTCCTAAGATTGGACGGCAGGCGGGTGGGTGGGGGTGTCAGTGGAAGGGGGGCAGAGGGGTTTGGGGGGCTTCAGATTAGACCACCTGTTCTATGAGGCAGACACACTAATTCCTCCCCTTTATATTTCCCGCTCTTAAATTTGCTCTCTTTTTGAGCCTAATACTGATGCAAAATGTTATATTCACTGGCATGCGTAATGTAAATTAGACTTTACTCTAAAGTCTAAAGCTACTAATTATGAGTTTACTGTCCTGTCTTCTCTCTTGTCTTTAGATCTCATGCTGAGCTTTGAGCTTATTTGGACTGCATTCCATTTCAGTCATTTCTATAGGAGAGGCAGACAAAACAATCTGCTAGATAACTTTGCCATAGAGCTTTGGACACGCATGCACGCACGCACGCACGCACGCACGCACGCACGCACGCACGCACGCACGCACGCACGCACGCACACACACACACACACACACACACACACACACACACACACACACACACACACACACACACACACACACACACACACACACTTTAACATGTGTCACCCTGGTTCTTGAACCAGGTCTCCAGGGAGTGCTGCTAAGGCGCGTAGGGATAAACACAGCATTAGAATGTCCTCTTCAGCATGACTCCTCCAGCAACACGACATGATCTCCCATTCCTGCTTTTAACATATTTTTAATTCACCTACTTAGAATCCCCAAACAGTCTTTAAGTTATTTAGAGAAACAAAACTTGGAGTTTAACATAATTTTCAGGGACTCTGTTAGTATTTGTACAATGAATGACTTGGAGCTTAGTCCTTAAACTGTGTTTTAATTAATCATATAACGGTGTTGTTTTTTCATGCAAAAATGCAGTTGTTGTTTTTGTTTCGTTTTTGCTGGAAAATCTGTTATTTTCGGCAAGTGACACAGTCGTATGATCTCAGCGCTTTCCATGTAGGGTTCCTCTATGTACAGTACTCTTGCAGAGCAAGAAACCAGGTCTGTCCTTTTTCTCTGTGGCTCTCAGGCTGACCCAGCACAGAAAGAATAGCTGTGTTCCTGCCAGTCTGATGAGGGCAGGCAGCTCCAGTGCAGAGTTCACACTGGGCAGCTGTCCCCACATTTCTCTGCTCATGCAAGTTTCACAACTGCAACTATTTCCCCAGGCACGGTTTGCACTGAGAAGAACGTTCAGCGTGAGAATATTATACTTTACATCCCTTATGCACAGAACTCGACCCACTGACTGTGTAGGACTCACGCTCTGTTCTGAGAGCTGGCACAGCTCTTCACTGATGCCCATCATATACAGTATGCTCACATACACTTAACCAGCCTCTTCCTGTTCCTCTGCCCTGCTTATCACTGTGAGAGAGAGAGAGAGAGAGAGAGAGAGAGAGTATGTGTGTGTGTGTGTGTGTGTGTGTGTGTGTGTGTGTGTGTGTGTGTGTGTGTGTGTGTGTGTGTGTGTGTGTGTGTGTGTGTGTGTGTGTGTGTGTGTGTGTGTGAGAGAGAGAGAGAGAGAGAGAGAGAGAGAGAGAGAGAGAGAGAGAGAGAGAGAGGGTGACATGGGACAAAAGGAAGCAGTTTGAAGAGATGTGCATGGCGATGTACTGTACTCTTTGAAGCCCTTCCCTAACAATAGTAAACACTGGGTGCCTCTGTTTATACAGGGATGGTTATGTTAGTGTATGTTTACACTGGCAATGACAGAATGGGCTTGGATGTTTCTTTTACATATCCAGAATCAACTTAAAACAGGTCCTAATGAGGGCACATCAGGGCAAACATACACACAGAAACTGAAAGAAGGAAGCACAATAATAGAGGGCATCATTCATAACAGGGCAAAAAAAAATGAAACAAAAAGTGTTAGAGGAAATGCTATGATAATAATAATTTGCCATTGCCTCACGCAATACAGTCCATCTATAAAAATGACACTGCTGTAGCCTGAGTCCTGTGCCAAAGCTGCGCTGTGTCAGCATTTCCTAGCATAGCGCGGCCTTATAAATAGTTTTTGTTTCCTGTCAGCTAAATATTGGCAGTAAGCTGCCCCAGTCTCCCTGTATCATTTGTGCGTATATCATTACTCCGCATGCATGCGGTCTGTCACTTAAGGGCATGACCTATAAATGTGTCATTTTCACATTCTTATAAGAACACAGGAGACTGTGTTTTTGCCCACAAGCCTTTCCAAGAAACAGGGTGAGCAAATAAGCTATGCATGGTAGTGACGGTAACGGACAGACAGTTTATAACACATAGACATGCGCGGGCTCACAGGCGCACAAGCCCAGTAGCCCTCGTCAGTCTGGCAGCAGTGATGATGATGTCATCTCTGCTATATATCGAGGGAGCAACATCAACATCAACATCAACCCTGACCTAACCTGACAGGCTGGATACAGACAGTAGACATTCCCCCATGGATCAGACAAGGGACAAGACGAGAGGCAGAGGATGCAAAGTAACAGAACAGAAATAAAAGAGGAGGGAGGGAGAGAGGGGGATGAGGTAATCGATGGTCAGGAGGGGTGCACTGCCAAAGTATGGGCAGTGCATCGTCCTATCTATTTATCATCCTTTCAGATACTAGCAGCCTGCTGCCTCCAGGCAGGCTATAAAACCGAATAACAGCAGACTAGGGAGCAACCTCACAGGCAGACATCAAACAGGCTACAGAGCTGTATGTCAGCCTGACTCAAGACAAGACCTGAGGTTCTTACGGTGAGGAAGACATGGAAATCAGGAGAGGTTAGAAACATTATCGGCCACTAAGGATGCAAAGGCTTTTTGGAAAGCTCCTTGCATCCCCACATAATGGTGTCCCAGACAGTCCTTCCCCCACAGCCTCCCCACAGAAAAGCAAACAAGTGGATCAGGCGCAGATGTAGGGAGATGACAGACTCTTTTTATGACTGCTGACGTGAGTACACACTAGAGAACATTTCGCACTCCCAAGGTTGTTGGACACACCCACATCCACATCCACACCCACACCCACACCCACACACACAATATATTATAATATATCACAAATATTACGGTGCAACAAGGTTACATCCACAAAGTCACGTGTCCTCATGATACAACAAGCATGCCCTCCATGGGCACAAGCAACAGTGTCTCCCAGGGTTGCCAACA
Source organism: Nannobrachium achirus (assembly GCF_963921795.1). Taxonomy (NCBI): domain Eukaryota; kingdom Metazoa; phylum Chordata; class Actinopteri; order Myctophiformes; family Myctophidae; genus Nannobrachium; species Nannobrachium achirus. The sequence continues at coordinate 39,078,897 of NC_137813.1, forward strand.
CTCCTGAATCCGACAGGAGTCTCCTGAATTTTGACCCCAACTCCTGCCATGCTCCTGAATTGTCATTACGCCTCAATTTCTCCTGGATTTGGTATCAAACTCCAAAAATTCACCAGCACACAGGAAATTACATCTACTACCGTATGTTCAAAATGTTCTGGGGGAGGACCCCCAGACCCCCTGCTTAAGGGGTGTGGGCAATGCATGCAATCACACAGATAATATCCACTTATAGTAATTAGTGCATATTAGTACAGATGGGTCTTACATTGCTTCAGTTATCAAATCAAATTCTGTACACCTACTTTTTGCGTTTTAATTGCTGAAATTGTACCCATCATTTTCCAATGCGAGTAAAGCAAGCCGAATAAAATGATCAAAATTGCAAAATTCACCAGAACACAGGAGAATACATCTACTCTGTTAAAAGGTTTCGGGGGGAGGACCTCCAGACCCCCGTTTGGGGAGTTACACGCCCCCCCCCCCAAACTACCCCCAAAAATCTCCTGAATTCTGACTGTCCAATGTTGGCAACCCTGGCGTCTCCGCATGGCAGCTGACAATCATAACAGACACCACAACACTCTGCCAGCCCTCTTTCTTTGATTTTATTATCAGAGATCCCTTTTTGAATATATCCACTTTTGTCCTACTCACCGGTCACCAACTTTTGAGGTGTGTATCAGCCTTGTCTTTAAAAATCTGAAGGAACCCCGATTTGATATGCATTGGGCCACTGCACTGCCTCCAGTTATCTCTGGGACGTGGGACCCCAATCTAATCTACACTGTAAAGTAACCAGTGTTAATTTAACTCTGAGAGTGTACTCTCTGAGTTACAGACCAGTAACGGTCCATTTGGTTCATAAAAAACCAAAGACACCATTTGGTTCATAACTAGTGTCAATATGCGGACCCCCTGGAACCCCCTCAAGGACCCCTGCGAGTCCCCATAAACCCCATGTTGAGAATCAGTGGTTTAAAGTATTGATGCGAGAGCTCTGTTGCACGACACCCTGACCCACACAGTGAAGCCCCGCCTCACACAGCCAACTCTCATCCCCATCCATGCTGACACACAGAGACAGGCCACTAATTGCTAATTAGACGGAGCACCCGAGGTTTAAAATGGATCATTATCCGCCAGTGCGGGCAATTGCTAACCCACTGGACTCAGCCACACCCCTCTTCCCATATCCATCGCTGATCCTCTCTCCCTCCATCCCTCTCCCTGTTAACTGTTGTCCCCAGCTTGGTTATTGTCACACGGAAAGCCGGCGACGTTCAGCTGTGTCATCTCTCCAGGGACTTGGTACGTGCCGGTGGCTATTCCATGATGGAGGCACCTCCACTGGTCCTCTCCCCCCAGCCCCATGCAGTCCCAACCCCAGCCCCCTGCCTGTTTGAATGAACACACAGGACAAGAGGCACGCTGTGCTGTTTGTTTCTGCCTGGGGCCGGTGGCGGCAGGGAAACCAGGGATAGGTATAGGCGGTATAAAGGTGGTATAAAGGGTGTATAGGCTCTGTTGTGTCCATAAGGGATATACGTATGCACAATTCATACAGCACACAGTCAAATCTGGAGTGCTCTTTACCTCTGAAAGTTTCCAAGTGGTTAAACGTAGGCTACACTCCAGATTTGACTCAGTGGTCCGGCTCACTTCCCTCCAGAAAGCACCTCATCCCACCCCCAACCCCCTCTCTCCTCCTCTCCATCCTCCTCACCTGGTCCATGTTCTTCAGTGTGCCTCCTCCCTCCTCCGGTTCCCCGTCATGGCAAAATATCACCGGCGTCCCCTCGCTTTCCTTTGCAGCGTTCCTGTCTCCCCCCACCCCACCCCGGGTGACAGCAGTCCTTGTCCTCTTCTCACATAGGCGAGGTAGCCTGTCAGCCGACTGTGCCTCTCTGGAGAGGCATGTTTCTCTTTTTCTCTGTGCCGTTACACCTCTCCTTCAGTCTCTTTGACGGTGACACTCTGTTACATCCAATCAGTGCAAATCTTTTGTCCTTTTTTGGCTTCTGTCCGCTTATTCCTGGCCGTTTTGCATGAGTCCAGAGGGCAAACCGGCATGGAGCCCTCACTTATTGCACTGATATGGCAGTCACATAGAGGGAGACTCCCGCGCTCTCTCTCTCTCTCTCTCTGTCTCTGTTCGTCTATCACACATCACAGTGCAAGCTGGCCCCTTGCCTCCCTTCTCCCCCTGCTGCCCCCTCCCTTCTCTTCAATCCCCTCCCTCTCTCTCTGCACTCCCCTCCTCCTTCCCAACTCCCCTCCCCCTCTTAACAGAGCCACAATAAGTGGCAAATGAGGGAGAAGGAGGGAGGAGGGTGAAGGATTGGGGTTGGTGGGACTGGACCATGTGACTCAGAGAGGTCTGAGAGACCCTCTACCAGCTGTCCAGCTCTCATGCTTCCCTCAAAAACTCTGTTGCCATTGACAACAGCTGCTGTGGAGAACACCAGCCATAGGTCCCTTGACACAAAGCTATTGGCTGACAGGATTTATGGCCCCCGCCCCCTATTTCGGGGGAGCACATTGGGACATGTAGTCCTGGCACTCTGAATAAGGCGGGCGGGTGGGTGGGTGGGTGGGGGGACCAGGGCAGGATAAGCAGTAGCACACTGTGCCCGTGTAAGGAATGCTTTTCACAGCACTCTCAAGAAGCTGTTGTTTACACCGATGCTGTACAACTGGTGAAGTGACAGCCACCACAACAAACATAGATGCACATCACACAAAAACATGTGCATGCATTGACATGCATGCATGTGCAAAGGGGAAAGAGATCCAGGGGCCTCGGCATTCAGGAAAAAGACATCCTCTGTCATTTCCCTCACAGCCAGCATGGAGGGAAACTCCCTCCCCGCAACAACAGGAACTCCAAATACTGAAGGCCATGGTTAATCCACCCCCCCCAACTCTCTCTCTCCCTCTTTCATTGCCTCCTTTTTCTTCATTTGGCTGCCTTTATCCTCTCTCCCCCACCTCGCCCCACCTATTGTATTATTACCCCCCCCCCCCCCCCCCCACACACACACACACACACTCCGTCTCCACCCCCACCTCTGTCTCATTGGAATTCCACAAAAGGTTGCCAGAGGTTACAGGTGCTGTGGTTGGGAGACGCCATTAGAAAGTAAAAAGGGGGAAAGGACTGTGTGTAGAAGGTGAATGCGTTGTTTAATTAAAAAGAAAAAATAGCTTGAAATGAAAAACAATAACATTTCCTGCGAACAATGCTTTAAAAAGGGTCCCATGCTCGAGTGACTACCCAAAATACTGCACGGTCCAGCCCAAGGTCTCTGCAATTGAAAAACAAAAGAGCACCTGTTCTGGCTTATTTTGATTCGACAGACACATAACATAGCTGTGACGTGGTCGGGTGGTATATGATATGTTAGCCAGAAGACTGTGACAAGGGGGTGAGTGAAGGCAGGGAAAGAATGCAGCTGTAAGTTACAGGGACAGTACAACAGTCTAGATAGGGATCTTCAACGTTTTTTCAGGCCAAGCTGAGACATGAAGCAGGGAATCCCAATACATATTGCTAATAATATATGGGGGGGGACGTAGAAACTCCTCCAAACCCCTCTTTGAAGACCATCTCTAGGTCCAAAGAACAGTTGGACAAGTTAGCTGAAAGTGTTTTTCTATAGTCACAATTTACAGTAAGTAGCCTATATGAGACTATTTGTGTGACTTTGCTGTTGATGTTCAATGGAAGAGTTTTCCATTGAACGTCCCTTTAGAGTTTTCCATTGAACATCCCTTTCTGTATATCCCAAGTGCAGTAATGTCATTGAAGTTAGACTATGCATGCATACGCGCGAACATGCCATGTGTGTCTTTCTAAGAAGAGAACAGCGGGTGTATTGTTGTGGTGAGAGTGGTAGATTATACTATCAGTAGTGGAATTCTGATTATTTCCCAGAGTGGGTCTGTCTGGACACGTGTGGGAGAAACTTTTGCCTTGTAGTTGGTGAGTGGGGGGCTCGGGTTGGAGAGGGGCCACTGTGGTAAGAACCACCTTTTTGTATTGTATGTCTACTAGAGTTCTGAAATTCTGCCCGAACCCGACCCGACATTTAGGGCCGGGTAGGGCCTAATATGTATGCTAATTATTCGGGCCGCGTAGGGCCTCGGGTTCAAAGAAAAAATAAAATACATTGTTATATTATTTTATTACTATTACTCTGTGATAGAGTTCTCAAATTCCGACCCGAATCCGATGTTTTCGGGCCTAGTAAAAGTATGCTAATTAGTTGGGCCAGGCCTCTGGTCGGCCCAGTTAGGGCCCAGTGAGGGCCGGGCCTTCATTTTCAAGCCCGTTGAGAACTCTAATGTCTACTGAAATGGGTCGAGACGTTTGAGTAAGGGAACCAAGCCCTTACAGTATATGGAATGATTTAAACAAACAAGCAAAACTTACTGTTATTAGTACTGAATTTAGGATATGTGTACTCATGGAAAGAGAGAAAGGTTGTGTTGGGTCAGACGCTGTTATTTAAATGTAGACCTATATTGTTGACTTGTAGAGTACTTGGAGACTTGGAGAGTTGGTAATGGACCCTTATAGAGCATTAACTCTTGAGAGAGTAAAATGAAAACAAATGGTTTTATTTTATGCTTTCAAGAGTTAAATTATTTAAAATTTTACACAAAGTCTACACAATTGAAGTATGTAGAAGAATTGTCATTATCAACAATTGCCTGTATCTCTCCTACTGTATGGTACCACATGAATACAGCATGTCGAGCATGGAATTGTGGACAAAATCTGAAATCCAATGATAACAAAATATTCTACGTTTTGGGTCTGAGAGGCTAAATCTACTAAATCTGGTCACTAAGTGGTCAGTGGAAAACCACTGCCCTACTTGACCACTTAACCTGCATGGCAGGCAAGGCACATCCATGTGTACTTTAAGTCACTCTGAATAAAAGCGTTTCCTAAAAGACTAAATGGAAGGTCCTCTCAAGTGAATTCTGCTGCTAGATGTTGTGATTGGAGACAGATGGGGACTCACTCACATTCAGGAACCATCAGAATGGGGTCAGGGAGAGTAGAATCCATCCTCTGCTGAAAACAAAATAGAAATGTGGATAAATTGCATCCAGTTGAGCTACTGTCGGGAACAACTATTTCAGTACTGTTTGTCACCTGTATGCCTGTAGGCCTAAATACAGTAAGGTCTGTGTCTTAGCTCTGATCCACAGCCCGTTATGGACCATTATTCAGGTAAACAGCGCCATCTACAGGACAATATGACGCCTGTATTGCCTAATTTGCCTACAACTGATGATGATTACTAGCCTACTCTGACACAAGCAAGCGTCAAAGCACGGCGTCTAGTCTTTGTAGACGAGGAGCTACAGACAGAAATGAGAAATATCAACAAATGTGCGGATAAGCAAACAATCTAACAAATTCAGAACTTACGGTTGCAGCAAAATGGAGAATCTGGTTTAAAGAGCACAATTATTTAGTCACCAGGTGGTGTCGCCAGGAAATATTAGTCTTGTCTACGTGGCAAGTTTTTTTTTGTTGGTCTTTAGGCCTACAATAAACCAGCAGGTGCACTGCACACCCACCTAATCAAGGCTATGGCTCTAATCAAGCCATAGACTAATTGTCTCTACTTGAATGGAAAACAGCTACTTCTAATGTATCCTTTAACGAAGTAGTTAACACGGGTGGTAGCCTATAATCTCTGTGTTTGTGTCGTGTCACAAAATGTAAATGGAGCCTATAATTTCAAGGTCATCGAACACAGCTTGATAACATGCGATAAAAGCCCGCCGTTTATGACACCCCTTTAGAAGGTGTCCTCTAACACAGACTGCCAACAGTTTTCAACACTAGAAGATAATTTTGTTTTTCAGGGGGGAAATATCTCCATTGACAAACGTAACCTAGGCCTAGGCTCCTGTAAAGTATTGCTTGTTGTAAAATTACAAGGAAGAAGGAATTGTTGAAGAAGAGGAAGCAGTGGTGAAATAATTATTTATTGAGCGTGAAAACGTTACTGTCAATTACCTTGTCAAAAAGGTTCGGTGGTAGAAAGAAGCATATACATGCATTACAATTAAAATCACTGCTCATAGTGTAAAACAATAATTATGAAAGAGTGTATCACATTTAAACCTTGTTCAAAATAATAACTTTCACGTACATCATGACTGCAGTCAGATTATTATTGCACTCACTTTCCTCACTCCCATTTGACCTGGGTGAAGTTATTTGATTGTAAAGGCTAGGTAGCAACAGTAAAACACTGAGGTCAAGGCATCTCTTATGGCAACTATGAGAAATGCAGGATAAGTGAAATGACTTAATCCTGCTTGAACAGTTAGGCCTATTCAACAAGTATTTAACCACCTTGTCTCCCCCCCCAGAAATCTATAAATTCAACACAAAATATCCCATAATGACCAAGTGACAGGCCTGTGTTTTTCTTAATTTATTGCAAATGCAATACAGAAATATAAATAACCATTCACCCTCTTGAATTATCATAAATTCAATATACTTATTTATTATTTTATCTATTCATGTTAAACAGATACACTCTGAACAGCTATATTCAGGTTCAGAGTACGGGGGAGAGAAACTGGGTAGAACTGGGAAGGGTGATATTGGTCATTGCATGTGGGGCATCACCTGTCAGCAGGGACTGTTGGGTGGGCTGGGAGGAGTAGGATGAAGGCCCTACTCATGCCAATCTTCTGCATGGTTTCTCCCCCCCCCCCTCCCCTATTGGCCACAGGTGCATGGCAACTGTGTCCCTCAGCCAGAAAATAATTGACTTTAGTTGACTTTCCGCTTTTGATTTTTTGAATGAATATGTAAAATGTGAAATTATAAATACAAAATAAATAACATTTATATTGAGCAGTGACAAATAAATCCTAATACATTTTGAATTCAGGCTGCAATGGGTGGGTGGGGTTTGAATACTTCCTAAAGATGCTGTAGGCCTATTTTCTTGAAAAAGGAAAACATGAATTCAAAGGGCTTGGTCACATCGTCATATGATAGCATCAAACTTCGGCTAACAGTTAATTGTTTGTGCATTCAAAAGGGAAATAGGCAAACTACTTTTGCAATAGGCGTACATACTGCAAATCCTTGCTGCATCCATCATTCAGTTATTTGCATACGGATAGATGTTTCCACCCTCTTAAAAGAAAGAAAGACAGTTAAGCCTTGAGAAGAAGTGCAGCAGACTCTGTGTGTGTGTGTGTGTGTGTGTGTGTGTGTGTGTGTGTGTGTGTGTGTGTGTGTGCTCGCGCGCGCGCGCTGGATGGATGGATAATGGATAGTGTAGGCCTACAGGGAACCCTGATAAGAAGTGACCATTGTAGGTAAATGATAACCACAAGGAGGGGTTGGGAAGCCAAAGGTGATGTTCCACTTCTTTCAGTTGTCTTCTCTCTGACTGTGCTGGTCAGATTGTCACCTCCCCCTGGATATCTCCAACGGGAAACCATTGTGGTCCAGGCTAGCTCTCCTCCCTGAAACAGATGGTTTGGCCACACAATGACACAAAATGTCACAGAGTGCACATAGCCTATACAACAGCAAAGAACCACACAAACACAATGACACAAAATGTCACAGAGTTGTCCCAAATGTACATAGCATATACAACAGCAAAGAACCACATAAACACAATTACACAACTGTCACAGAGTTGCCCTAAATGGACATAGCCTAAAAAACAGCCTTTGCTTTTATGTGCCTCTTCTCAAGAGATACAATACAGATAACGACCTATTATTGCCCACCACACCACAGCTGTGATTGTGAAGCAGGCAGCTAGGCCTCTTGCAATGACGCGGTTTTATTTTTGTTCTCAGTCAGTGTCCCCAATAACATCACAATATCAACGGCGAACGCAGTTTAGGCCTATCATCAGAATTGTTAGTGTGTAAATGTGTCGTTTATATTGTAGGCGATGAATCGTTTCCTTACCATGGCCCGTGATGATGCATGGTAACCTGGGATGCGGGAGAGATGGAGCACGCATTCTTCTCTTTCAACCCCCACCGCGTCCACTTGCTGCCCGCAGGTTACAATATGTAGATGATGTAGGAAAGGAAGACGAGTCCCATGATGGCGAAAAACATCAACATCAAAACGTCCAACATGATGTCAAGAAGAAATGGATGATGTAAATGGAAGCATACGCTTAACGCAGAGGAAACCGTTCCACAGCCGAAACAGATCGGAAAAGATCGGATATGATCGGAACGAAGACTATGCTTGCGCTGTGTGGGGGGGGGGGAAGAGATACGACAGGGGAAACCCCTCCCTCCCTCCAGTGGTGGAAAAAGTACTAATGTTTTACTTGACTAAAATTATCAATACTCTAGTAAAAGTCCGGAATTAAAAATGTAATTGAGTAAAAGTACAAAAGTATACTTTTGTACTTTTACTCAAGTACATTACTATAGTCTATCTAAATGTAATTAGGCTAAAGTACCAAATGTAAAAGTACTCATTATGCAGAATGTCCCACTAAGTTTTCAAATGTAAAGCCTACAAATCTTTAAATTTAGATTTAAATTAGCAGATCTATGACGCATTATGAGCGTGTCAATCAATCTACGAGCTTGTCAATCAATCTTCAAAGTAAATAAATACTCAAGTACAAATCTCAAAATGTAGTAGCCTACTTAAGTAAATATACTTAGTTCACCACTGCTTCTTAGCCCCTTGCCTTGCCAGATGCGTAGTCCTATAGCATCATGCTGTAAACATCTAGATTTATTAGCACATTTACCATCATTTATTTTTCATTATGTGATAGGCAGGTGTTCGTGGCAGCATTTCAAATAAGGAAGAGCCATATTTCTAGAATCAATCAATTGCTGATAGTTTACTATGTAGATAAGTTGTTCATCATGTTCTTTCTAATTTTGGCAAATGTTCCCCCCAGAAAATGGATGCTGGCGTTAAGTTAAATTAACAGGAGGACATCATTATTCAATTCTACCTCAGTTCTTCTAGACCAGGGTCCAGCCAATGTTGGATGTTGAAGTGAAAACAACAGTCTGAGTAAAAATGACATTTTATTGAATCTGCAGAATCATACGTACAATTCGAAGTGCTGTAACAGGGCAACAAGAGATGATATCAGGTCCTAGAATTCAACTGTATTCCGATTTTTGAATACATTAACATGTCAATATGCATAATGGTATCTTTATTTAGTTTAAAAAATAACAGAAATTATAAAACAAAAACCATTTAAGATGAAATGCACAAAATTGATCTCAACGCTAGGTCAGTCTGAATTACATGATTTCAATCTGCACAGTCTATATAACCAGTATCATTGAAGCGGGGAATGATTCATCAGAAGCGTAGGAGGCTATGATGAAGGCTGAAGGTAATGCCTAAGTTATGCTCCATCTTAGACAGTGTATGAATCTTAAGGGATGGGCAGGGTACTAGGATAAACACTGACTATAAACAGGGTTATGATTATGGTACAGTAGATGCAGGCTGAGTGATTCCGTTGCGGAAGAGCGTATTTGGCGCATAGAGGTTACCTCCTAATATCCAGGTCAGTCACAACTTGCCATGTCTCATGGGCTGAGAGATTTTTCGAGTACATCTCGTCATAGTCAGCCTCTAACCCCCCCAGCCCCATTCATTTACATCATCACATGCACATTTCTGCCTATGCCTTGCCACAGTGGTCTACACATCTCTTCTTGAGTCACACTTACACAATACTGGCTTTCTTTGGCCACTTGTTTTTATTCCAAAAGAACACCATCAACTAACAACCCTCAACTTTTAAGACATTCCCAAAACTGGTTTACCGGTACGTTTTGCTCATCTGGAAAAGAAAGAGCGTGTAATCCGCAGAGCAGCAATGTCTACTGGATTAAGAAGCATTGTTAGAGGAAAATTTGAGGAAGCAACAACATGAAACCTAATTTAGGCTTAACCCTGTAACAGCCAATTCACTTTAAGCCAAATAACCTAACTCCCTTCTTAAATTCCCTCAAGTGAAACACAAAACTGTAATCTGCTTTCCAAACTAGCAGCTGCTTTGCCAATAAAGAATTCCCACTGTCAAATAGACGTTAATGTAAAATGCAGGCATATGTTAAATATTTTAATATGGCAACCTGATTGCTTAGACAGCCTTGAAATAAGTTGTGGTCACTTCCGATTTAGTGATCACCATCAGTACATCAGTCACATTTCCTCACATAATGTTGCAAAAGTTATACTTATTGTTTGACACATTGCACGACACTTTTTTCCATGAGTATTTTAGCTTTCTTTTCTTTAAATTCCCCCTCAACACAAAAATATGAACCATTACAGCTTTTATCTGCAGCGCAAGCCACTTCCCAAAGCACCATGCCCCGTAAAAACCTCTTCCCTAACTTCTCTTTATGATACATATACAATTGTACAATGTCATCTAGCTATATAGTGAGAGCCTTTTCTTTTTATAAAGCTGAATATTTTGATTCCTCTCCAACCTCACCCCTCGTCTTTGACATTCACAGTGCATCACAAGGAAAGAATGAAACGTCAAACAAATAGGAAGTAAATGGGAATACGAGTAGGGTCCATTGTAGAATTTATTACAGCACTGAGAATTGACCAAATATTGTTTTCTAAGCCTGTTCCCATGAAGCTGTAAAGTGATCTGAGGTTACAGTGTTGCATACCGTTATAGTTGCAACTGTCTGCTAGTTAGTTTAAGAACCATCATGCTTTTTTGTGATCTGTGAAGGTTGGGGAAAAACAAGACCAGCCAAATGCACTTCAAATTTGCCGGAAGCTCGTTACATTTTCCACCTTACATGGAGGATCTCCAGAGTGCCTGAAGACCCTGTATGTCACTGACATAGCATGTTTATGATGCAGGAGATAAGAGCTGGACGAATGATGACTACATCACATACTCGAAATTGCATGACTATTAAGTGCCATTTCCACTTTTAGAGCCTCAAAGACAAGAGGTACTCTAGAGATAACCTGGCACAACTGAGCAGGCATTGCTCATCATACAGATGACCAAGCAGCTTTCGGACCTGAAACTTGAGTTTGATTCTTGGTCTACTTCTCTGATTGCACATTTTTAGATAAAATAGTTTGCCCTGGTTAATAAATCAAACTTGCTGGTTTATTTATTTGATACATTTGTTGTTTGAAAATAAGCTTTCTATAACAATAACAAGAAAAAGCAAAAAAAGGAGAAGACAGGATAACAATAAGACCATTAACCATAGCACAGGTGTTTTACCTGTGCAGGGTTTAACAATATACAAACAAAATTGGAATGTCAACTTACAAAAACAATGGAATGACTTAAAGGAAAAAAAGAAAAGAAAAATCGCACAAAACAGAATTGTGCTTGGCCTTCTCTATTACAATTGGTCTAAGTGTAATATTCACTCTCTAGCTATGTGAAGGAATTTGGCCTGTTCCCATCACCTATTCATGTTCAGCCATTATCAACCAAAACCTGGCAATATTCTTGAGAATGAAGGCAATCAGGAATGAGGATATACAGTTTACATGTTCACACCAACAGAGGCGATGTAGTGAGTGTGATCATAAGAATTTAGTTACTGGGCCACCAGATAATCATGTACCCCGACTTGTCCCTGATCCCTCTACTAATTGATATATCTATGAGGTCAGGAGGTGAACTTCCAGTTTCATACAACAACCACAATGCAGTGCAGGACACATGTGAGGGGGCACCATCGAGAGCACGATACTGAGAAACGTGTGCACCGATATATAAATATATAAAATCCTCTTGTTAAGACATATCTTGCCAACTGTTGCAACAGCAATGGTGTATTGAAGCCAATGGAATGTATACAAGTCAAATATTCAAGCTTAGATCGGACTGCGCTAAAACAGTGAAATTCTATACTGCGCTTCCAGTCGGGCCAAGATTGCGATGGAAAATTAAAAACAAAATCAAAAGAAAGGAAAAACTAAAAACGACATAAATAGGTTTCTGATGATGCCACACCTATATTCCCAACATATATTTTCTGCAGCTCTATGGCTGCAGGTGTCTATTGTCCAGAATGAAGTTAATGAAGACTCTCAACATTTCTTTGTTTTTTATGAGGTTGAGCTGGGATTTTTTAGAGTGGCATTTAAGGACGAAGCTGTGTGACACGATGTGACCACTGACATACAGTGATGCTGTGAGAATGTGTGTCATCTATTAAGACATTTGATTCCACCACTGACACCGAGTGTGGATCCAGGATTGAAAACAAGAGCAACAGCCAGAGGACACCGGACATCCAAACAAAGACAAGACGTCAACACATACAGACAGAGAGACAGGCAGGCAGACAGATGGACAGATGGCAGGGTGCGTCATGTGGTTGGAGAGCAGGACAGTGAGAGCAGAGCAGGCAGAGCAGGGATGCCAGGGGGTGGCAGGGGGCAGGGCACGGGTGGGGTTGGACAGGACAGATCAGAGAGCAAGAGTAAAATCAAGAGAAAGCGGCATTAAGATGAGATGGCACTGGGCTTTTCATTTCCTTCTTTCCCTCCCTTTCTCTACCTCCTCCTCCTTTCTCTCAAACAGCCTCTACATAGTTGGCAGGCAGCATGCCTTGCTGGCCGGTGCGCTCCACGCGGCCATACATCCAGCCCTCGTCGATCTGTTGCACGTCTACGATCACGTCGCCGTCCACAAAGGAGACCTCATCCTCGTCAGCGGCAGAGTAGTCATACACAGCCCTGTACCTCTTCTGTAAGGAACACAGAAACAAAATGAGCGGTTACTTCCTAATGCTGCCTCAGCCAGAAAATCTGCTAGCTGACAGAAACAAGATTAATTAATTAATTAATTCATTAATGAAAGATAAGTCTCCAGGTGATTGCTGCCTCCACACAGTAAAATCCTCAGTGTTTAATTTAACTCTTACGGGTACATTTAGTTGGGTGGCCATAACTGAATGGGTAGAGCCTGCCTGGGAAGCAGAACTTCCCGGTTCGATTCACGGCCCCGGGAATGTATCGAGGTCTCTCTCAGCTAGACACTTCACCACTAGTCTCGCACAACCAGATAACATTTCCACAATCACCGAATGCTACATAGAGTCTGGACTGGAACTATAAAACACCTCCCGAAATCCGAGGCAGGAAGTTGTCATCTGTTTGTCAAAAGTCTCGATCGCAGCACCTTTAGTTTTATAGTAATACTGTTCTTGCTGTTCTACTGTACCTACTGCCAACCAGGTGAAAAATTGAGGCTTTAACATTTGCTTTTATATTAAATATCCAAGACTATTAACTCATTTACTGCCTATGACAAGTATGACGAACTATATAAATGCGTCCGTTCCGCCTATGACGAGCTGTCAATATGCTGCAATCGCTATTAAACAATTAAAGTATGATCACCGATCCCCCATAATTCTTTCTCTATGGAGAGGCACTATTCACAAAAACCGGATCCGGATGTTCCTAGACCGGAAACAGGGGGTGGGACAACAACCCCTTGTATCCCGTCTCCGAGCGCATTCACTTCTTCGTTACGCAACAACAACCACGTGGCATGCAGACGCTTTCGCTATGGATAATGGAGGGCTGTTGTTTTTTGTTCCTTACCTTGGCTGGATCGTAGAGCGAACGCGATCCGTGAACCATCGTGCACGATGTGCCCGCAAGCCCCCACGTTAAAGGTAAGCAAAATCCCGGCGGTGTGGAACATTAGAAGGGTTTCAATATCGCAGTCAATGAGTTAAGATAGTGATAGTTTGACCACTTCAAATGCTCTAATCTTAAAAAGAAATCGTAAAGTCAGTCGTGGCGACTGAGAACTTTAATCCATGTGGGAGTATTTGTCAGATCGACGGTTCTCGACATCCCATCTATCCGACTGACTCGATGTCCACAACACCTCCTTGGGTTGTCGTAACCTGTGAGTGACGTGCGTGAGTTTGGAGTCGCCTGGGCTGGCGGTTCTCGAGATACGTGAACAACGGACCGATGGGCGTATGTCGTACATATACGACGTACAGAGATTTTGTGCATTTATTGTGAGAGTATTAGTTCATTTGTACACTCTCAGAGTTCAATGAACACTCAGGGAACCTGGAGGGAGAACAGAGAACAGTGGATGCTCACCCCACCACTGCTGGCAGGAGGCGGGGCGGCCGCCGCCTGGCGCACTGGTTCAGGAGCAGGTTCATAGTGGTAGTTCTGAGGGGCTGCAGAGGGCTGGTATGCTGCTGACACAACAACAACAACAACATAGCAGGTTAGAACAAACAGTCCGGATTGATTGAAGAGCAATTTTTGATTAACATTTTGAATGAAATGTAATTTAGTTTTAGTCATATTTAAAAAGTTTTAGTTTTAGTCTTTAGCCTTGATGGCGTCGTAATGGATAATGTTACACTTGGTTGCATGCTGAAAATAGCCGGTGTACAAGCTTGAGAGCTTGTAGATTTGAGCTTGTAGATTTTTCAGAGTGCAACCAAACATAAATTGACTTAGTTCTACTGGATCTCATCTCCACTAGTCCCTACCTACAACTTTAGTCTAGTTTTTATTTGTTGACAAAATTGTACATTTAGTCTTAGTATTAGTCGTCGTAGCTTAGTTTTCATTTAGTTTTTAAAACAGTTTTTGTCAGTGAAAAGAAAAGGGAATTGACGAACATTTTCATCATAGCTTTAGTCGTCGAAATCAACACTGGTTTGAAGGGAGGTATAATCTGGGGATATTCTATGGGAGTAGCAGCATCAAAACAACATCCCTTTTTGTCCTCTTTCACCCCCCCCCCCCCCCCCCCCCCCCCCCTCCCCACCTTCAATACCTTCATAGCTATCTATAGGCGTCATCAAATTAGGCAACACCATGAACCTGGGATAGGATGAATTCCAAAGCTTTGCAAGCCAAGACGTGCAACTAATGCCTTTCATCCACCGTATTATGCAATCCTCAACCCTTCCTACAACGCCTCTCTGTGTATAGGTGTTCAGGCAGAAATAACCATGTGCATTTCAACTAACAAATCTGTTTCTTGAATGGCAGTGCCTGAACGTTTGAGGTCACTTACAGTTCCAGTTATATTTATGATACAGTCACATCATCAGTGTCAATCATCAGTGTCAATTTAAAGGAGCTATAGTCAACTTTTTCATTGTAGGGCCGACACTTTGTTTACATCCTAGTCTATAGACTACAATGTAAACAAAGTGTCGGTCTGACAATGGCCAAAATGATTATGTTATCATTATTTTACGCTTTTTGTGGTCATTTTTGAATAGAAACACATATATGACGCTTATTTTTTTATAAAATATTTTCGAAACATTATTTTAATTTTAGCATCCGTTTTTCAAGAAAAAGTTGACAATAGCTCCTTTAACTCCAAGTGTACAACTGTAGCCAAATGGACCTGTTTAGACTCTCAAGAGTTACAAATGGATAAATTAACATTCAGTATTTCATTTTGTACTTTTCCAGAACAGATAAGAGAACACAGAAACGACCTTTAT
The DNA here is from genome assembly GCF_963921795.1 of Nannobrachium achirus. Lineage (NCBI taxonomy): Eukaryota > Metazoa > Chordata > Actinopteri > Myctophiformes > Myctophidae > Nannobrachium > Nannobrachium achirus. The sequence goes on from NC_137813.1 coordinate 39,094,425, forward strand.
TGATCACACAAGAGCGATTCAGTCGCCGAAGGCAGCAGAGCTGTTAAGACACAGTTACAGGGCAAGAAAGGTACTATGTTCCTTCCCCTCTATATTGTTTTTAAGTCCTGAAGTAGCAATGCTGACTAGTTTATGACTGCGTTCAATACTAACAGCACCTCTACATCATGGAATGCTGGCCACAGTCAGAGGGTCAGTACCTGACGGGGTGTTGCCAGGCTGCTGTTGGGGTGGTGGGGCCTCTCCTCCCATCCTGCTCTTCTCAAACTCCTCATGGTACTTAATCTGCATAGATGCACACACACACACACACACACACAAAAATAAACATTTGTGTCTTGTTATCTAACAGAAAAACCTTCAAAGGTAAAGGTAAGTAGGCCACAAGGCCTTTCACATCAAGCACTATGACTGTAAAAAGATTAGTTAAAAAAATTATTCCAACTCAAGTGAATTCCACAACTAAAACAAAGACAAGGTGAACAAAATATATTTATAGTCATCATTATAGTGCTTTGTGTGAACAGCTCTTTACTCTAAAACTGAGAGCAAAAAAATGCAGTTCATCTCATTTCCACCAGGTGTCTCCAAGTTTGCACTTGAGCCTCCACTCTCATCTTTGTGGGATAGGTGGGGCCTGCTCTGTGCAGTGGGCCGCTACTAGAAGCAGCTTGGCGCTCACAGGAAATGACATCACGGCAGGAAGCAGTGTGAGCTCAGAGTTGCCTAGCAACACTGGTCTGACACATCAGGAGGAACAGGTGAAATGAGAAAAAGGAAATAAGCCAGAGAGAGAGACAGATCTATGCTTGGGGTGAGAAAACAAAACGCATGCCTAAACATGCAGACAACTTGTTATTTGCTTTCTTTTGGAAATAAATACCAACGAGCCCAAAACTGCAGGTTTCAGATGAACCTACCAGAAGTTGTGATCTACAAGCCCCCATCCACCCCCTTCCCCAAGACAATTTAGCCAGCAAAACAAAGGCACCATTCACCGACAGACACATAAAAAGGACCACACAGATGACCCTGAAAGTGAGAGGCTGCTATTTGACTGCACTAACAACTCCTGCCCTTATTTCCAGGCTTGATAACAGACTGACTCACGCCTCCCCGGTCAGATTTACAGCCCCGATTCTGTGCTCACTCACACCCTCGCTGTGAAAGAGGCCAGTGTGCCAGCGGCATGAGAGAGAGAGAAAGAGAAAGAGAGGGGTGTGTTCACACACTGCATGGGATGACAGGGTGTCGAGTGCTTGTGTTAAGAACAGTGAGCTCAGTGGGAGACAGACCGAGTGTTCTCAAGTGCAACATCTCAAGTCAGATTGCAAAAGAGAGATTGTTTGTTTCAAGGGGCAGGTTGAACAGAACAGTGCATGCATGCATGTCTATTCTGTTTACAAGAACCCATTAGGGATGGGACGATATGAAAATGTCATATCACGATTATTGTGACAAAAGAAATCCGAGATTTACGATATTATCGTGATAATCAAAATCCATTATCCTGGGGCGGAACATTTGCCAAAAAATAGCAGATCTACAACGCGTTGTGAGCTTGTAGATCGGCTATTTTTTTGGAAAAGACATTTGCTAGAGAGTGAAAAAAAGACTGTATCAAGCATGTATATTATGAATACCTTTTACCAATTATAGAGGGTTTAAGTGGTACCGGATATGCAGCTCGTCAAATAAAAGGTGAATTGATCCCAGTGCATGACGGAGGACGATACCACGATACGATTATCGTGAGTGTTTATCACGATAAACAATAATATCGCGTATCGTCCCATCCCTAGAACCCATCCTTCTGCAGGACCACAATCTCCCCCCCATGGAGAGAGAGACACACAGAAACAGAGAGTGATGGGGAGAATGACAACCGAGGACAGAGATCAGTCTAGACAGACAGAAAGAATTAATGCTGACATTCTGGGCGGAGTGCTGAGTAAACAGGCCTGTTTCTCTGTCTGAGGGTACAGCTGGGAATTTGTGAAGAAGAGAAAAACGGGGGTGGGAGAATTGGATAGAAGAGAAAGATGGAGGGATCGTTTGGAGCAGTGCCCCTTGCCACGCACGCGCGCACACGCACACACACACACACACACACACACACACACACACACACACACACACACACACAAAATACTTCAGGATTAACTCCAGCCCATTTCACCACTCTGCCTTGTACGTTACTTTGATGTGGTTATTTTTACACAAAAAGTAATGTAAAAATGTGTTTCCGCGTCTGGTGTTTTCTGGTCTCAGATATGCAGGATCTTTCATCACATGAAAGCAGTAATTAGCCATCACCCTCCATACCAATTATGTCATTATTGAAACCAGTGCAAAGTACATGTATGGACCAATGTTTAATGACTGTGTGCGAGTGTGTTTTTCAGGGAGGAGGAAAAGACTTTTATGACCGACTCTAAGCGTTGAGGAAAGGTAAACATCATCACACACACTTCGACATCGCTATTCTGCATGGCAAATCAGTTGAGCTGAGAGAGAAGGGCGAGTGAAAGGCTCAGTCAGTGTGTGTGTGCGACACATATTTATTAATTAAAACGTAAAAAGAAAATCCATTCCATTGAAGAGGAAATAACTGTATGAGGACGGTATCCTTGATTAAAAGACACTCTGATTAAACCTGGTAGCATACTTCAAAAGAAGTTGATTTGTTTTCCAGGTTTTGAAATTTAATTTAACAAGATCTCTGTGGATTGAATTGCTTTCAACTCAATGTGTCACTGCTTTGAGTGCTGAATGCTAGACCCCGGCCAGCGCACTTTGACATATTTGTCTGGCGACAGGCACTCTCTTCAGTGGACAAAGTGTGTTCTACCTACTGACGAATTGAATAATGTTGGAGGAATGGACGCATTTATTTACTGTATGTTTTTTGCTGCTGGATCATGTAACATTATTCTCTACTCCATGCTATGGAATGCTGCTTATGCGTCTCTAATGTAATGAACTCTAATGTAATGTCGTTTGGGAATGTGGTAGCCTATTAATAGGTTATGTGAGCATTTTTGTTGTGGCAGTGGCACGTGAAGTTATGTTTAATAAAACAAAAACAAGTGTGTGTTCTGTGCATGTTTGCATAGAGTGAGCACGCATCATAGAGTTGTGCACATCATAGAAAGTGCTTGTCAGTATGAGAGAGAGTAAGGGTAATTCGTTTGGTGTCAGGCTTTGGCTCGGGCCAATAAATTGCAGAACATTTCGGGTTGGGCTCGAACACCACGGGCCAGGGCCGGGCTCGGGCTGGAGTTCTGGGCCTGTGCAGGGTTGTATTTAACACATTCCGTGCCCGTGGACTGAGATCTGTTTTTTCAAAATGTGCGGTTCTGTGCCGAGGTCGGAGGTCTCCGTCCTTTGAACTTTTTAATGTGAGCGTATTAACTCATTGAGTGCCAGCCTATCACCACTAGAGGGCGCCCAGTGACCAGAGAATAATAGAGATATGCTGGTAATGCATGCCCAAGCCCTGGAGCCATGACTTTTTTTACAAAGGAAAGGACACTTTCCTTTGTGCATGTACAGGAAGAGGATGAAGTTAGCTTGAAGTTAGCTATTGGCTACCAAGCATTTTAGAAGCCTTATTTTCGTCAACTTAGCCATGATTAAACCTTGCACACCTCATGCATGGGAAAAAAACAGAGAAGAATGAGCTCTAAAAAATCCAATGCAATCCTGGATTGCATTGGAGTGGATTTGTGCAGTTTGTTCACAGCTTTCAAACAAAAAAATCCGATTGGAAATCCGTTCAGGCATTCTTGAGATAATCGCCATTATGTTTTACATGTAATGTAAACAAAAATGGCTGCCCTGTATGTTAGATGGGGTTGTATGGGGGTGGAACATGCAAAATCGCGATTGAAATCATGTTCACCAGATTTGATGGGGTCCCAAAAAAAAAAAAAAAAAATTCAAAAAAATTTTTTTCAAAAAAAAAAAAAATTTTTTTTTTTTTTTTTTTTTTTTTTTTTTTTTTTAAAAGCCGAACTTGTTCGGGATCGGCACACTACGATACGCTAATAAAGCCGAACTAGTTCGGGATTGGCACTCAATGAGTTAATATTGGCGTTCGCTACTGTAATGCAGTTGCTAAGTGACCGCATGCATGCTAGGAGAACCAGGAAGTGAAAATCACTTCTCCTTCCAGTTCAACACTCTTATTCTTCAGGGAAATTATTATCTCTGGTTCTACGTTTCCACAGTGCCCATAGTCCATTCACACGCTGTTTAGTGGACACTGGGTGGAGCTACAACAGCAGGATGTATATTGTTTCCTCTTGCGCGACACGGACACACGCACAGGGGAGTCCCTTTTTTGCAGGTCTTTCAGTCCGAGTGTATCAAAAAAGCACCTCGGTTAAGGTGGAGACGACCTCCCGTTGGTCCGACCAGGTTAACATTCACCAGGTTAGCATTCACCAGCGTCGGCAGGTTAGCATTTCACCAGGTTAGCATTCACCAGCGTTAGTTTTACTGAGGTTAGGGTTACGGTTAGGTTTAGATGCATCTCCGTCCCCCCCCGACTTTACTTCTAAAATCTCTCCACTTTGTTTCCACACCAACTATGCTGCAGCCTTAAGTCTGGCACTACCACTCGGTCACTACTAGCACACATTCATATCAGTGACTGAGTGGGAGGATACAAAAAAGAACGTATTTGATGACTGTAGTTAAATCCTTACGTTGCTGATGTGGTCCTGTGTTTTCTTGATTCTCTGCATCTCTGGTGTGTCTGCAACCGCGCTGAATCCTTTCCCTTTGTTCTTCTCAAACTCCTCTTTATACAGAACCTGGAGAGGAAACACACAAACCATACTTATAAGGGGAGGAAATCAATTCCTTTAGTCTGTGCTTATGAAGGAATAATGTTTAAACCATTTGTAATAATGAGAATATAATTTAATAGAACTGCAATAATAAATGAATGGATTGAGAAACAGGGACAACAAAAAGCATGTACCGGTCCATCGTTGACTGAAAATGCATGCTTAGTTCCTTACAATCAATAGAACACGCCCCGCATTCACAATCATCTTCATAATCAAGGGAAGGCTGCATTACATATAGGCCAAAACAGGCCAAAGTGGAAAGGACAAAAAAAGCACTGTGACGCTATGTGTACCAGGTAGGCCTGCCCTCTGCATACGCCTCGCTCATTTGTTACAGTGACAACACTTCCTGTTTGCTGGGGACGTAAGGCCTTGCATACAGCACTTGCCGACAGCCTTATAAGGTCAGACTGGGAGGAAATATACAACAGTCTGCATTTGCGCCTGTGGTAGTATGTGTGTCTGTGCACAAACCCCACCCTAATATGACCCTCAGAGCAGAGCAGGAAGTGGCCAGCCCAAACAGAGTCAGATGAATATCTGAAAATACAATGAAAGGAGTTTCCCTCCTCACAACTGGCTTGATAGCACGACTGTGCCCCCTCATACCCACTACAATCACAACACTGTACAAATCCAAGATAGAACAATGGACACACACACAACAGAAATAGCCTATACAGTGCACAAGCAGTCTCTTGAGATGCCCTCTGCAATATGCAAGACATGACCACATGGTCACTTGTGAGTGACACAACCAACAATGACAAATCACTTAATTCCACCACCCCACACCAAAGCCCTTATTCAACTCAAGCCTCCATGGTGACTGCACCAATTTCCTGCCTTCCTCTAAGGAAGCCAGCTTGCACAATCCATTACCAAGCTGCCCCCCTTCCACACACACACGCACGCGCGCGCACGCACACACACACACACACACACACACACACACACACACACACACACACACACACACACACACACACACACACACACACACACACACACACACACACACACACACACACACACACACACACACACACACACACACACACACACACACACACACACACACACACACACACACACACACACTGATGCTGCTAAACAGACTGCTGACCAGTCTGACTCCTATCTGCCGAGAACCGTGAACTGTCCTTGTTTGCAGCGTCACTTCCTTATTGCTCATAGCAAATATAAAGCCACATGCTACATGAGAGACGTTTGTCCACGCCTAGTAACATCATCACACCATCAACAGAGATGTTGTTTTAAGCAGAAATAAAGCTTGATCTCCATGTGATTGCAATTATCTACAGCTTTCGAGCCTGCTAATGGAGACTGTCATGAGGAAGACTAACGCGGCCTTGACTCATCTTTGTCCTTCATTCTCGCCCTGGCTGCTTCGATTTGTCAACACATGCTCCCACCCCACCCTTCTTTCTCATTCTCAGTCCATCTCCTTTGTTTGTCTGGCTCTCTAATGCAATAGACCCTTTTCCTCCCCTCCAATCACGTCTCTTTGTGGCATCCCCGCCCACACATCCCCCAATCCCCTTTCTCCAGTTTCATTCATTCATATTTTACTGGCTCAACAGCATCCCACAGAAAATCCATCCATAGAAATCTCATTAGAATCTCTCAGCGATCTCTCTCTCACTCTCTGTGTCTGCCTATTTGCATTCCTCTAGCTTTGCTTCCTCTGGGGGGTGTACTTTTATCTCTTCCCTTCCTCACCCACACTCCTCCCCCTTGTCTCTCTCTGTATCAGTGCCTTCCTGTCTCCTTCTAGTCCAGTCATTTTAGGCCAAAATTGGAACAAACCTGGAACAAATTGCAATAGTAGCAAACTCAACTGATTCTGTATCCTCAATATGTCCTTAGTGAGGGAAAAAAAGTCCCAAGGAATCCCATCGGGGCAAAGTTTTGAAAACGACCTATCTACCTTCACTTACTATACACTACAATATAAAGGAAAAATCAAACCTCGGTTCGAAGTGGAGCGGTGAATTTGAGCAGCTGTACCCTATGTGAGTGAGTGAGTGAGTGTAAACTGTGCCTGTGAGTGAGTGGTGAGTGTGCCTGGCCTGCACAAAACAGCGCCCCTCCTTTAACTAGTGTGTTGTGTGTGGCCACTCAAGGTATTGCCCAGGCTACGGACAGGGCCAGCCAGCCACCCACCCAGCCAGCCAGCCACCCAGCCACCCACATACCCACGGATATACCTGTTCATTGGGAGCGCTTTCACCGCTCCAAAAAATGACTGAAAGAAAATCTGCTTTAAGTGGGATGTGAGGGGTCAAAGTAGGGGTTTTTAATTATTCTGAATCCATTGCAAGCATTTGTTTTGCATGAAAAACATTCCTTTTCAAAACTTTGCCCCGATGGGATTCCTTGGGACTTTTTTTCCCTCACTAAGGACATATTGAGGATACAAAATCAGTTGAGTTTGCTACTATTGCAATTTGTTCCAGGTCTAACCCTAAAATGACTGGACTATTCTTGCTTTCCTCCTCTCATACGTAACGTGCCCCATTGGTCTCCTTTTCCACCTCCCCAATACATGCTCTTCGTTTCTTTTTCATCTCGCTCTCTTTCACTCCTGTAAAGTCTTGTAATGAGGTGTGACAAACCTTCTCTACCCTGCTACCATAGCAATAGGGTTCCCGTGGCAACACAGCAGTGGCGAGGAGGGGTGAGATAAATTGCCCCAGTTCAGCAAACACACACAACCTCCACTTCCTTACACTGGCACGTGCACATGTAAGCACACACACACACCCCACTATTGTCAAAAGGTTTACTTCCCATATTTGAGTATGGGTATGTAGGCTAATGTGTGAGAAAAACAATGTGTGCATGTGCATACACACAGTGTTTTAGTAATCAATCACAGTTTGTGGGGCGTTCTGTCACAGTATACCCTGTGACAGGACCACCGACACAAGACCCCAGCCAGAACCGCTATGGAAATAAGTACATGACACTGGATCACTACTCGTTCCTGACATGGACCTAAAGGGCCTCACAGATGAGAGGCCGATGTTGGGTCAGATCAGATCTCGTGCCCGGGGTTTATCGGTGTTCATTTCAAACGACAGCGATCCTCTGTCTTGCGACCGGGCCCGGTATATCCCGCTGTGCCAAGTGAAATATCTCAGACCATTACAAATGAGACCGACGTCTCGCGATTCTAGCCACCCACGATCTCGGGGGGGTGGTGCCATGAGAGACGTGACTAGATGAAGATTCCGCCCCCTCAAGAGGGATAAAATCAAGAGTGTTTTTCTCTCTCTCTCTTCACGTCAGTTTAATTGCCATTTGTTTAATGTTTTGACAATGAGGGTGTTCCAGGTGATCCCCAGCTTAATGATGGAGACCAAATGGTAACCAAAAGGACTATTATTTATACTAAAGGGAATCTTTCTCCAAAATAATCAATTAGGCCTACCGCATGCCAGCAAAGTCAACGAGCCAACGACCCAATTAGCGCAGAAGTCCTGCAGCTGCGGTGTTCTGACTCGCTATGCTCCAAAATCCATTTTATTACCTAATTAAATATTAAAACAGCGAAATTAAACAAATATATTCGCTATAGTCTATAACAAAGAGTCTCTCTCTCTCTCTCTCTCTGTCTGTGCCATATTTGTAGCTAATAATGCAGTATTGATACTTTTACTTAAGTAAAGAATGGGAGTATACTTTTTCCATCACTGCGCAAATTAGACTACAGAGGCGCACATGGGTATGGTATAACGTACCTTGATTACAGGAGAAAATAATAAAATGTACTTCTTAAAATGAATTCATCATGCTTGTGCTTGTTGCTAAAAAGTAGGTATTGGCAACATGACTAGTGTATTGCATGCATGCCTTCACACAACAGCCAAGACAACAGACAACAGCCATGTTACCATACCTTAGCATTCAGAACTGACGCTGCTGGCAGCCGGAGGAGGAGGACATTATGAGCGAGTGTGCAGGCCTATTCGTGGACTCTTTTTATTCTGACTTTGGTTGGTGTTATTACTGTTATGTTGATATGATTGATCTGAACCAAGCTGGACCCAGTGGATTATGTAGTCTACAAGGAAGCACGTTGGCTGTCTCACCCTGTCTGTCTGTCACAGCAATGGATTAATTGGTAGAAGTTGGTGTTACATTCTTCTTTCGTGTATCATCGTCCTTTGCACACAAGTGATAACTGCGCCATCATGACAAAACATTATAAAAACAAAGGTAGGTTGGTAGTCTTCTAGGTAGGCTACTGTGCGCACACTGGCCGCTGCTCACTTTATAGATATTATAATTATATATTCAGTTATGTTTTTGGCAAGCGAGACGCGAGATGTGATGCGCATCCAGCAAGACACGGCTGAGAGTGTCGCATCTCCAATATCATTGATTGACCAGTGTCCACTCCTAAAAAGCATCAACCAGCATTTTAACGGCAACCAGCCAGACATTAAACAGACATGAGCTTAATCAGCTAATAGCAATTATGAATGTCCAAACCTCGCCGTTGTGGGCGTGCAGTCGCAGGAAAAAAAAAAGTTTAACCTCTCGCTTTTTTTTTTTTTTTTTACTGTCCCACCAACATCCAAGCATATAGAATAGGGACAGGCCTAGGTTCCTCAATATCATTTAGCTGGGGACCCCCTGGAACTCCCCAAGGACTGGCGGTCCTCTTTGAGGACCAATGAACAAACTGACAGAACGAGAGGCGCAATGATGTGCCTGCAGCCCGCGCGTAAAAGTAAAAAAAAAGGAATGCAATGGAATGTCTCTGACTTTGAGTATTACATTATATGAATAAGATATTATATATAGGGTGTCTGTCTGTCAAGTTGCACAAGGTCAATTTAGAGCCCTTATAATACACGGATAGAACAGCACTGCCCTAGCCAAATCTGCGCAGCAAAAAAAAAGACACTGCCTTGTTGCCAAATGACTGCGCAGAAGAAGAAAAAAGAAGAAAGAACGCTATAGGCTATAACGTTTTTGAACAAGTGATTACAACAAGGGAGAGAGTAGGCTAAAGTAAAAAGTAAGTAGGCTAATAATAATAATAAAAGTGTAGGCTGTGACAGAATAGCCTACACTCTGCGCAGCCTAAAAAAAGGAGGAGCTGGCTTCATATAATCTGATGCAATCCCGTGAGCTCATTCAGACAACAATAATTGTAAAGGATTCCTACCCGATGACCCGAGAATATCAAGCTTTTTTGATATTATCGTGAGTGCTCCCGACGAGTCCCGAGGTCATAAAAAAGCTAATTAACATAATCCGATCGTGTCGGGGTACTGTTCAAGCCCAAGACCGATTCCGGGGCCGACCAAACGATTTTCCCGGGGGGTCCTCCCGAAATCTGGTCGGGGATCCTCGGCCCCGGGATCGGCTCAATGTGAACGGGCCCTTAGAAACACAATCCTTTACATGATAATATCAGACTTCGGTTTGCTGTATGATACATTTTAAAATTCATGATCATGATAGTTGTTTATTTATTTTTTGGTCATCTGTGTTCGTGGAAAGAAGCTGGGCAGGGAGGCTGATGTTTGTTACTGTATGTATGTACTCCTATGGGCTGGGGCGGCACCAGTCAGCAGGGAATGTTGGACGGGAGGAGAAGGGCGGAGGCACTATGTCCTTGCTGTGGGGGCTCCTCACTGGCAGGTTAGCTAGTCGGATACAACAGTAGGGTCTCATTTAGTGTTTGTTGTGGGTTGTGACACTATCTGTGGCTCATTCCCTCTATGATCCCACTCCCCATGGGTTAGGGTTAGGGTTAGGGTACCCTAGATGGGGGTTTACCCTAACCCCCATCTACACAGAGACTATGTTCCTATCCATAAGAGCTGGAACACTAGCACCCTCACCAAAACATCTCTCTAGTATAACCCATGTGGAGGTGGTCTTGTCCGATCATTCATTATCCAAATAAGGTATTGAGTAGGGATGTGAAAAAAATGTTTTAATCGCTTGTTCAAAAACTTTATGAGCGTTAATGTTTTCCAAATGTGAGAGGACCGGTGTGTGTGTGTGTGTGTGTGTGTGTCTGTGTCGGGGACGAGTGAATGTCTGTGTTGTGCATGCATGCATCACAGATTCGCATGCATACGGCGCTAGTCAGGTCCGCGGACTACTGGTTGAGAAACACTGCTGGTCTGTTCGTGTGCACGCATCATAGCAGTGCGCGCTGACTGGATGTGTTTTGTTTACATGCCTGTGTGCATGCATGCTTGACATGAAAGCTCGCGATTTTGTCAAGATTGACAATAAAACAACACAAAATACACTACTCGTCGTTAATGCGTCACACCCGTGGACGCGGTCGGGGAGGGAGAGCGAGGCAGACCAAAGCTCCACGTTTGATACACTAGCCTGGGGTGCCAGCCTGAGCGCTCCCACTACTTTCCATGGACTTTGTCACTCCACTTCTAGTCTCTAGAGAACAGATTCCATGCTAACGCAAGGAAGAGCAATTCTTTATTATAATTATTATTAGGGCTTTGATGCAAGTTCTGATGGTTGAAGTAATGCGCCATTGTGCTCTCCTCTCAGCTGCTGCTTAGCGGGGAAAACAGTGAAAAAAGTCGATCGACGTGTCGATTTTCGGCCTTGACGCGTCGATTCGCAAATAATGCGTCGATTAACATCCCTAGTATTGAGATGGGATTTGAATTCAAAGTGTAAATCTGGTCTTAAAGATTGGGTTAGCCATGACACATGCTTAACATTGGATTTACACCAGCGTTTATTTTATGGAGGCTGTCTATGATATCTTTAGCAGTCTTCCCGGGGGGCGATGAATGACAATGGCAACTAAACTTACCAGAAACACATACAGAATGTTGGCCAGAGAGATGTTTCTAAACCTAAGGCGGCCAACTTTCATACAGATGCATAGTTAAGTCTGACATACTATAGGTGGGCCATGATGAAAGCTCAGGCTATTGTAAGACTCTTGCTGAGGTGGAGGGCAAGTCTCTCCCCATCAGCGTGTCGTCTTTATTACAGGCAATAACACATGACCTAGTTCAGATGGGTATTTTGGTCTGATGAGACTTTTTTCCCCTTCTTCCAGGAATATATTTGGATCTTTGTTATTTTAGTTTATACAGGAACAGCCACATGTTTTCTGTGGTTAAGAAATAGCCTGAGGACAGTGAGATGTACAGTAGATTGGGTATGAAATTATTTAGGCACAAAAATGCTATTCAAGAGGCCTCTGAAAATCTGTGTCTCTAAAAAACTGCTGACATGCAATTACAGTACTCGCTTGAATAACATGATTTGGTATCTGAAAATTGACCTGAACTGACCCGATTGAGTTGAAGCGCGCGCCCGACCTGATCACAACATACAATAATGAGTCTAGGCCTGTCCCAAACCAATACTAAAACTATAACTGCACTCTGTCGAGATGCCAACTTGCTCCTTGTGAACAAACAAGTAGGCCAAGTATGGCCTAAGTATTTGATGGCCTATCCATTTTGGATGGACAATACACAATGCCACTTATTGGAGCTAAAAAAAATGAAAAAACATAGTTATTGCCAGAAACAACTGCGCAATTCACATCAGCAGAAGCTCAAATCACATAGAACTACTGGGTGGAGAAAATCACAAGCAGAAAGTATTTTTAATGAATAACATTTTAATTGCGGCTAATTAGCATAAAGTGTCGGCTCGAACCTGGCGCAAGCTCCTCTTTGTCCCATTGGACTCAGGCTTAAATTGATGGTATCAAAAGATGGTACCAAAAGCCTATATTAGGTTAAAACAAAATCCATAGGCAAATGGTATAAAATGTTACAACTGTGACATTTATTTGTGTGTGTGCGTGTGTGTGTGTGTGTGTGTGTGTGTGTGTGTGTGTGTGTGTGTGTGTGTGTGTGTGTGTGTGTGTGTGTGTGTGTGTGTGTGCACACTACATTTTACAGTCAAGTCAGTCACAAGCTGCAAGCATGAAGACTTACATGGCTCTGCATCTTGCTCTGCTGTTTGAGGCGAAGGTTCTCCGGAGTGTCAGCGACGCAGGTGAAGTTTGTCTTGGGGTAGTGTCTGTAAAATACACACACGAGAATGCATAAAACATCATTACAGCAAAAGGACAAATACAGTCTTCTATAAAGGCACCCAGTGTGGAAAACAAGCTTAATTTGTGAAAGGAAAAGAGCAGGGTGCAGTCTCGGGTCCACAGCACTCAAGGTGGTCCTCAGGTTGAGTTAGGAGCCCCTGTAGACAAAAGGCTTGTCAGTAGAACACAATGCGGTGTAAAAAAAAATTGCAAAATGAAGTGCAGACAGGGCCTTATTTGTGTGGATGAGGGCTTCAAGACGGTCATTCTGGAGGCAAGCCATAGCAGGTGTGGAAAACACGCTACGAGGCTTACGGAACGCACACAGCTCTATAGGGAATAACATGAAGAACAGCGTGCATCAGACAGAGAAAAGAGGGTCGGAGAGAAACGATATGTGAGAGTGAATGATGTCATGGCCTGCTCCTTCAGCAGAGCGTGAACACAAGGCTCTTTATCAATGGATTCGGGGAATTTTCTGGACAGCATAACCAACCTACCTCCTGCTGCCCTTGATAAAATGCACTGCCTGAAACAAGTTCACACACAAACACAAACAAACTAAGTCACAGACATGCAGCATCCACATACTTACACACCACACCACACACAAAGAAGACAGATTCACATTCCACTGGCTTTCACTGCAGGATGGCTTATTGCTGATTTCTTAAAACTGCTGTTCATGATTTGTGTGTGAACACTCTGTTTTCATACACAAGACAGCAAGCATCTCTATTCTATAGGATCTGTTATATCCACAAATGCCTGCCAGTTGAGTCTTGTCCCGAAGGCAGCGAATACAAAAATAATACAAAATCTCATATGGACTCCAGTATACAGCCTGCCTCGGGGTGTGGGGCGACCTCAAAATCTCAACCCCCCCTAGCCTTCAGCCAAGCAGCCATATTTAGGCAAACATGTTTATCGTATCCTTGACAACATGGTAAACACTCACATAAAGTCAGTTTATTCTGATGTAAACTGTGAGACCATAAAAACGAATTTTCAAAGGAATCTGGTTGAATTATCTTGCGTTGAATATTGCACAAACAAGCAAATCAACATCCACTTGAAAAAGGCCAACAGGTACTTTTAAACTGTGGCGAGAGGACCATGTAATTGGATATAAAGGCAGATTGAAGCCGAACATTTTGGGTTTTCAACCAGTCATGTACAACCCAGGCATTCGATCACATACCCCTTAAAGCATAATACAGGCCTGTGCATGTTTCCTCTCTACTACCCACACTACTAGAGCTCATTTTCCTGAAAGGCTGCTATCAGATCCATCCAAATGTAGCGGTTTGCCATGTTGCCAACTAATTTCCAGCAGGCAGAGAACATTCTCCAACGTTCTTTTACTCTAGTTTCATTCATAATATACTGATCTATTAATAAAAGTCATGAAACGTAACATTTACATATTTTATTTCTGGAGTTAGGCGTGCCCGGTTTGTGGTGTGGTTACAAACAGTCAGATTTACAAACGCATCGTAGTGCCCGAAGAAGACTGCTAAGACTAGTCTTGGGGCATAGACAGGGTGTGTATTTAAGCCACACAGATACCCCATAGTTACAACATCCTTATCACGGTAAATGTAGCATTTGAGCTTGTGCTTTACATCTAATTTGAGACAATTTGAATGTAGATTACACACAACTGTGCTGCACACGCAAGCATAGTTGCTGAAGAGGGAGTAGTAGGTAATGCGTTAGTGTGTGTAATCAAATGTGTCTGCTCAAAGGCAAAGTGCAGGCACTAACCCAACCAAGGGCATGAGTCAAACATTAGAATGATCACTTATCTATCTGGCTGTGTAACAAGTTAATAGGTCCCACACAGAGGTGAATACACACACAGCCGGGCTGTGTGTATTCACCGCTGTGACAGCCCTGTCACAGTGTATTCACCGCTGTGACAGCCCTGTGAGCAATGTAGGGACGGAGCAGTCAACATGGTGGTTGTGGCGACTGCAGGTGCACAGGTATTAGGTCGCACACACACACACACACACCTGAGGAGGAGAGTTCTGTCTGTCTGCACACACACACACACACACACACACACACACACACACACACACACACACACACACACACACACACACACACACACACACACACACACACACACACACACACACACACACACACACACACACACACACACACACACACACACACACACACACACACACACACACCTGAGGAGGAGAGTTCTTACCAGATCCACCCTCTCAAACCGGGAAAGGTCTTAATGGATCGTATATAGTAGGGCTCAGTCAGACTCACTATGGATCAAATCAACAGTTAATAGTAAAAATGTAGATTTCAGTCACTTAATATTTCATAGGAGGAGGAAGGGTAGAGAGGTAGTAGAGATTATGGTGGTACGCAGAGAGAGATGCAAGCATACGGCGAGAGAGAGAGAGAGGCAAGACCTAGTGGTGATTAATTATAGTCAGACTGACATCTCCTTGCCAGGTCTCGCATAATTTAATACACATTGAAACTAATGTTTTAAACCTTGAGATATTTCACTATTTGGGCATCCTCCCAATCAGCTTCCTGGGCCTGCTGGGACAGACGCAAAAAGCATCAAAGGCAGGAAGCAGCCTGTGATGTCATGTTACCCTTGTGAAAAGTGCTTTTCTAATCAGCGTGGTTATTCATTAACACCATCACACCAGAAGTCCCCTAACCATTACGCAATATCGTGGTAAAAGGGAATCTGGAATGTAACATTCAATCAAATAACTAATGATGAAGTCTAAACAACAATACCACGCTTATATGCGGTTTGTCAATCTTAAATTAATATTGTCCCTCTACCAATCACTGAGACTACATCCCACCACTGGCTCCCACGGTCTCCGGGGGACCTAAAGAATTTTCCAATCTATTTATCTGCCTTTCTAAATCTCTCATAGTTCCCATGTGAGCTACTGCCGTCCAATCGGAGAGCAAGGATTGCCAGCTCATGAGTTGTTGAGCATTTAGTGGAAACAAACAAAGCCTATATCATTTACTGAAGAAAGATAGAAGTGTAACTATGAGTGCAGTAGACTACCATATGAATTACAGGGAGAGGGGTCGACATTCTTTCCCCTGGAGCGGGAGGTTGTTCCACTGATGATGTTTACCCTAACGAGGATGGCTTTAAACAAACAGAAAGTGATATAATAAACAGGGTCTGACGGGCCCTCATCCTGTCGTACTCGAACACATGATGGGATTGCTGGAAAAATGGAGGACTGGTGGTCAAGGATCAAGATGTTAATGCCCATTTATACTCAACAATAAGTACATTTTGATTTGTCGTCTGCGTGAAGCCACCAAGCTTACGGATGTGTACATATGGAGCAATACTGGACAAAACTGCTGGGGCATTAGAGATTCTCTACAAGATGGACACATCAAACGATACACAGGGAAGATGAAAGACGGTAGCAGGGGGATTAAAACAAAGCAAGGCTAGCGCTACCAGTTTAAAAATGCATGTGAAGTTTGTAGACGTAGTAGCGCATCAAATCGGGACAATGTAGGACCGAATGAAGAGAACAGTAGGTGGCGGAAATGCACTTTTATGTATGCCAACAGCCAATAAACCCCATTAGAAGTAGTAGAGTAGCCGTCAGAGCTAAATCTGTCGATTAAAAAAAAGAAGGAAAAGAAATCTACGGATGTGTTAGTTACAACAAGACCACTTTTTTTCTATGTTCGGTAATATTCTGTTTTGGGTAATCACAATCATTAGCTCAAGTTGGCTAGCTGACTCATCCTGCCCTGCAAAAAAAATACAAAATAATGCTGAGTCAGTTGACGTTTAACTTCCTTTTAACTTCCGTCTCTGGTCGCTCTCTGAAAAATCATAGAATATTCGGAGTCGCTCCTATCCGCTTGCGGGAGACCTCAAAAGCTGCGCACGCCCGGGTGTCCTGGAATTGGAAATGAATCCTGGTCAACCATCCTTTTGACATCCTTGTGTCTCTTTTCCAACACTCGTCCCATAGAGATACACTGTCTAATAACTGGTGACCCATAGGCTAGTGAATAGAGAAAAAAAAGGAACTTGTCAAACTCGACAAATGGTTATAACTAGTTCAACTCGTCAGGTGGCAGTTAATGAGTTAAAGAGCTTGTTAAACACACATTCTCTCTCTATGAAGGTTTTACCTGACTCACTTGTGCAGGTCAAAGTTTGTGCTTTATTTCTTAATTTGTTATTGCTCTTATGTAACTTGTTTTTAACTTATTTTAACTTGATTGTTTATATTGTTGTCTATTGTACAGAACCTTGTGTAACATTATTTTGAAAGGTGCTTTATAAACAAAATGTATTTACTAATGGATGGATTAAATGGTTGAACTTCAATTAAGACAAAGTACAGAGCCGAGTTTTAGGCATATAATGCATCCATTCTGAAAGGAGTATAAATGGGGCTTTACGCACGCACACAAACACACACCAGAGATGCTTGCTGGAGGACACCTGCTAAGGGGCAATAAATGACCTACATGAGAAAGAAAGACGTCTCAGGCATCTGGACAAATTAAACTACAAGTCAAGTATAAAACACGATGGGAAGCTCATTAAGTCGCACCAAAAAGGTGGTGCATACATGCCTTTCCTTCTTGAAAATGGATGAGGGGTGGTGCAGACAGATGGAGGAGCATATTGTATACTGTAAGGGGGGTGGCTACTGTATTTCCCTTGGAAGAAAACAGTCAGTTTTCAGTCCTTTTCCATTAATTAAAGGGATTACTTTTCAAAACATTATTTTCTTCATTGGGAACGAAGCAGCTAATTAGCGCTGCCGTCAATCCTGGATTGCATTTTTATAGCACTTTTCTAAGCAAATTGCGGAACTCAAAGCACTTTACAATGTTCCATTCATTCATACAATGGAACTTCTCTTGTT
Organism: Nannobrachium achirus; assembly: GCF_963921795.1. Taxonomy (NCBI): domain Eukaryota; kingdom Metazoa; phylum Chordata; class Actinopteri; order Myctophiformes; family Myctophidae; genus Nannobrachium; species Nannobrachium achirus. The sequence continues at coordinate 39,112,298 of NC_137813.1, forward strand.
TTAGCGGGTTAGCCTAGCAGCCTATAGTGTTTGCTGTTTGCGCATAGTTCAATGTGCATGTCAATGATGCTGCACCTGCAAGTAATTTGTAACATCACAATCATGATGCATCTTATTTTCTACACCTCTATGAATTTATCTCTGAGATTGAGACCTTAAGGGTCCATCTATCATACATTTGAGAACGGGCCAGCGCTGACACAACCCAGCGATGGAGAACAGCACGGCTGACACGACCAACCCATATTGTGGCAATTCATTGGCTACAGTGTTGTCATGGTTATTGCGACCGTAGGTCGCATTTACTACCAAAACCTCCACGGGCTGTCTGTCTGTCAGTGAGTGAGTGAGTCCGTCACACTTTTGCCCTGCTCATATCTCCACAACCGTTGCCTCCATCCATGCCAAATTTTGCACACACACTCCTTGACTGCCAAACAACAACCTCCAAGGACCCCCGGAGCCCCAGGGACCCCCAGGTCCCTGGGGGACCCCCAGATGTAAAAAATGACCAAATGTGCTCACACGTCACACGTCACACTTTTTCCCTGCTTATATCTCCGCACCCGTTGACCCGATCCATGCCAGATTTTACACACACACTCCTTGCCTGCCAAACTACAACCTCCAAGGACCCCCGGAGTCCCAGGGGGACCCCCAGATGTAAAAAAAGACCAAATGTGCAAAAATGACCAAATGACCACCCCAACGGGGCTGCTCACGGGGAATTCCCGGGGACCACCGACTCCTGGTGATCCAGAACGGATGCAAAAGTGGTGGCGCCCCCAGTGGAGGACCCCCTGCCACTGCAGCGCACATAAAATGCCGTAACTCGGGCTAGGAGCGTCCGGGAGAGCCGGGGCCGGTACCTATTCGTCCGCCAAGGCAACGCGGAGACCCCACCCCTCATTTCTCACATGGCCCTATTCTAGCGCCACCTTCAGGCCGATTTTTAAAACACATTTTTGGACACTGCTCCTACAGTTTTTGCCCTAAAATCACGAATATCACTACACAGCATGTCTACACTCATGTCATCAACATGGATCAGGAAGATTTTGGAAAAACAAATTTTTGCCCTATTTGTGGAGATAAGCCACCTACGGTCGCTTATCTCCCGATTAGGGAGTCTTACTGGTGGTCCTCCTGCGGTTCATTGGCTACAGTGTTGTCATGGTTATGGTCCTCCCCTCCAGCACTGGGATGTGGGATCTAATGCGCATTAGTGATGATGGGCAATCTCGTTCATTTCAGTGAACTAATCATTTCGTTCACGGTAATGATCCGTTCAAATGACTTGTTCACGTCACCGTTCATAGCTCGATCGTCCCGTGAAAAACACCATCGCAGGAGCTTTTTAATTATGTTGTGTGTACAGCCCTCCCTCCCGTCCTGTGTCCCGAGGGCTATTAGGGGGAGGGGACAGAGGTATGCACGAAAGTGTGAACGATTGCCTGGTTCAGACCCTGAATCGCTAGCCACAGTGCCACACCCCTTAAAATTTTTGTTTTGGTGATTCAGGGGTCTGGTGTTGCTCTAATTGAAGAGGTTTTCCTCGTTTTGAAATCCATACGGCGAATCAGCGTCGTGAATCAGCAATTCAGCATCTTGTGAGCAGCATGGGTGGGGTTTTCCCAGAACTCATGTGCGTTTCCAAGTAAACCAGCACCGCCGCCGGACCGCACATTCCCAAACATAAACAACATGCCGCCCGTCGCGGTAATATGCGATCCTATCGATCTCGCTATGAAACATCAGTAGCAGACATGTTATGTTGTGTTTGATTACTAGTTCGTAGCGCTCCTATTCTGCCTGTTTCTTTGGTTAGCAAGTAGCACTAGCAAGCAACAGGCTAGCCACTAGCCAGCCACATAACAACACTACGTCATCTGTTTTGCTACTGTTGAGTTGGTCAGACGGTGAACCAATCGCAGAAGACTGCCTCTTTGGCAACGCCCATCCCAGAAACTGCTGCAGTTGGAAGCAATTTCAGACTGAATAATGGAGTGAAACGAAATGTCAATTCAGGCTGAGTGCCAGGCTACGTGAACGACACATTTCAGGGATTTGAACGAATCGTTCGAGTCTCGCTAATGATTTGATTCTTATGAACAAATCACTCATGAATGACGACACATCACTAATGCACATGTGCGTCGCGGTCTGTGTGCAACTTTTGGGTACAACAACTACGGGCCAGCATCTGCATCAGCATCTAGAAAGTGACTCGATCCTCTGTGCTGTCTGCCGCGAAGCTAGAGTAGACGTGAGACGCTCACGGAGACACGGCAGCCGGCTACGGAGCGAGCCACAGGAAGTGCGCGTAGCGCTGCGACCTTCTAGTTTTGTTACATTTTCAAACGTCCAGAGTTATGAATGGATATATCAACACTGAGGACTTTACTGTGCATTGCAAATATGGTAAAAGTATTAAAAGGCTGACATCAAGTTCCAACATTATGCCCCTTAATGTGTCCAGAAAGTGAGCAAGCTATCTGGTGAGTCAGAGTTAAGTCAAAGCAGTGAAGCATGTCAGAACATGAAGCAATGCCTTGTCTTGGCATCAGGCATCCCCTTTCAAAACTCTCCCACACACACACACACACACACACACACACACACACACACACACACACACACACACACACACACACACACACACACACACACACACACACACACACACACACACACACACACACACACACACACACACACACAGCAAAAATCATTGGGAGCACCGAGGGAGGGAGATTCCATGGATTCCTCTTGAACCCTGGATGTGTGGGAGTAGCAGTGTATGCGTGGTAGCATGAGCGGACATGCGGGTATTGGTGCGTATGTGCATGTCACTGCAGAGGAACTTAAGGAATTTCCATTGTTGACAACACCCCCACCCCCCCCCCATGGAGATAGGTGGGGGTGAAGGGAAAATTTAGAGGGGGGAACACAGCCTTTCCCACACACTACACATACACAGCCCCACTCTCTGGGAAAGCTGAACAGCCAAAAAGCCACAGGACAGAGAAGGTTCATCTGGCCTGGAACATGCATGAACTCAGATAGAGAAAAGAGATTGAGTGTCTCTCACACTCAATCTCACACTCAATCTCTCTCACTCACTCACTCACTCACTCACTCACTCACACACACACACACACACACACACACACACACACACACACACACACACACACACACACACACACACACACACACACACACACACACACACACACACACACACACACACACACACACACACACACACACACACACACACACACACACACACACACACACACACACACACGGCCCATTTTTTCTGTCCGTTCCGAACCCATGTCCGACAGTTTTTTGTCCGACCCGGATCGACGTCCGAGCATTAATCATTAATATGCGTCCGACCCGCGCCGAGGCCCGAACCTTATGTTTCCAACCCTAACACACACACACACACGATAATCGACAGTCATTAACAGATGTCTTGAGTACCCTGTATATATATAAAATATCACAATGCGACATAGCTCTGTTTACACAATGCTGTACCCCCTCCAACTGTATATATGTTCCCCATTTTCAGCTGTTTTTATTTTACATGTAACACTTGCTTTGGCAATGTAAACGTATGTTTTCTCATGCCAATAAAGCTCCTTTGAATTGAATTGAGTGGAGGTAATATACTTGGTATGTAGGTCCATCCACCGGAGAGTAAATGTGCACATTACATAACTTTAGCAGATTAGCACATGCAAAAAGATGACTGAAACAACAACTTACGCATTGCAGTATGGTCTCTTTTCGAAGCCTTTGTAATTCTTCATGTTTAGAGTCATTTTGCAGATCTCGCAGCTGAAGCATCCTTTATGCCAGTACTAAGAGAGAGAGAAATTAGGATGAGAGATTAGAAAAATGTGTTCCAGAGTTGTACTGTTTGTACCCAAAAGGAGCACACACACACACACACACACACACACACACACACACACACACACACACACACACACACACACACACACACACACACACACACACACACACACACACACACACACACACACACCACTTTGTATTCTCTAGAGGGTTCACAAACTTGGGCGTATTTGCATGACTGTTTAGAGGCCAAATGAGTCTGCTTCATTGAGTGGAGTTATGTGAACAGTTATTGTTTGCCTTTCCATTAGCGGCGGAGTCCCTTCAAAAAACTACAGTGAGGTGATTATCATTTCTAATGATTCCCATAGCTACTACAGCAACATAATCCGACAACATTTGTATAAAACTGAAAAATAATGGCATAATGGTATAACGATGAGATTTACATACGTATATCTGAAAGGCAGCACACCATGCCAACTGTTCTTATTTTTTGTCTTCTTCTTAAACCAGGGGTCTTCAACGTTTTCAGGCCAAGGACCCCTTAGTTGAGAGAGAGATGAAGCAGGGACCCCCACAACCTTCTCATAGATTCCATATAGACAGCACCATCAGTGTATTTTGGATTCATGTCAATTTGTGTTTTCAGATATTTAACCACTTGAAGCGTCAACACATAACTTGACCTTTCACTCTGTACTTAGTATGCTCTTTTTACCCTCTACACCAAACCTCTTTGTTACAGTCTGATTACCAGTACTGTACAGTGTGTTCAATTACTACTACCTACACAAGGACCATACAATTCTGTAAAGTGCAAGACAGGAGGAATACATCCCCACCCGATTATGCATACCCATTGTACATTCAATGGGTCAGTTATAAATGGGCACCGGCCTACTCGGGAATGATGCTAGTCAGGATTTGGGAAAGATGAAAGAGGCAAATGCATGCCAAACGTGTTTATGCAATACCCGTTATACTTGTACTTACTACTTATAGTCAGAGACTTGTTGTACCTGTTGTCAGAGTACCCAGTGCGGTACCCACTACCGTACAGCCTGAGCCCATTGAGCAAATATGGAGATACAAAGATCCCTGACATTGCAAAAAAACTGCTGTGAAGCCGACGGGTTGGGTTACACAGGTTCATTGCGTCCTCCACAGACACACCTGCGTCCTCCACAGACAGACAGATACCGGCATTCGTGGTCTGACCGAATTCCCACTCTGCACTGCACAGTGCAGACCCCCGGGTCCTCTGCAACACACATTCCACGTTCTAAGGAGGCAGCGTTGCAGAATGGTGAGAGAGCCTGCCTGGGGAACCACAGTCCCCAGTGGTCCCAGGTATGATTGCAGACCTGGCCAACAATGTGTTGAATATGACTGGTCGAAATGTGTCCCTGAGCAAGACACCTAACCCCTAATTGCTCCGCGACCCTTGTGGGCAGCAATCAGCTGGGTTGAGCAGAAACATAATTTCCCCTGTGGGAGCAAGTAGGTCAATATTATTATTATTATTATTAAGTTGATCAGTCGGAAGGTGTCTGACTTATGCCCGGGACAGTCACACAGACACACAGTCAAGACAGGTTTTGTAAATGTATAGACTATATTATCTATGCACACAAGACACAGACAGAAACATAAACAGCTGGAGTTGTTTGAGAAAGTGCTACTTCTCCATTTGGTATAATTCTCACCCAGTTTACTATTTTCTAAGCCAAAAGTTACATCACATATTTTGGCACATTTTGGCTTTGAGCTAGGCAACATGGGGCCATCTGTCACATTTGTCGGGAAATGTCCACTGCATGAGAAAACAAGTCTAATCTAGGATGGAAAAGCCCTAAAACAACATACAGACACAGATGCCTACAGTATGGGTGCTGATTTTACAGTGAGAGAGACTTGGAGAGAGACAGAGAGGAGGCTTGTCGGAGCATTAAGGGAATCCAAACTTCTTCTCTTTCTCTCTCAGATGTAAAGAAGTTATTTATAACCCAACTTCTCAGGAGGCTAGCAGTACCAGCGTGTCTGCAATCACGTGGTAGCAAAGCCATGCATCAACATCATCATCTGGCCATAGTATTGCTAGTTCTTAATCTTCACACCTCCTTAGTATGTTTTCCACACTAAATGCACACATACGCAAAGCACTGCCTTCTCCCTATCTATTCAAGCTACATACAAAAAACAGCAGTGTTTCTTCTGAGTGTGCCACTTAAAAAACTGTTCCCATGCCCAGCTTGGTCTCAGTGCCATTGTTTCTCTCTGCTCTCAATCCGTCTGTTCCTCTCTGCAGGCCCGCGTCTGTCTGTCCATCTATTCCATGTCCTCGTAAGAGCCTTGCCTCCCTCTCCGATTTGGCACAAGGCTGATCTGCAGCCTGAGGGCTCAGAAAGGGGCCTAGGATAAAGAGGAGGGGGGGGGGGGAGTAGCAAAGCAGAAGGGGTGACAGAACATGAAAGGAAGGAGAGAAATGGGGTGAGAGAGAGAGAGCGAGAGAGATGATAGAAGAGAAACACCAGGGAGTGAGGCAATGATCTGGCTGCTCCTGCTATCATCTAGGGAAGGGAGGGAAGAGTACACAGGGAGAAAGAAGAGGAGGAAAAGAGGCATGGCCTCAGGGCGTTCTCTTTTCTCAAACTCTATCACTTTCTGAAGCAATTGTCCGCACACAAAATTCTCAGTCTTCATCCAACTCAGTGTAATAAATAAATAATTAAATTAGCACTGAAGATTTTACCAATTGTGTACACACTAATTTCCAAACCAAACAGCCCTGAAGACCATGAAAACAAGAGAAGTGTACAATGACAAGAGCATGTCCCCAACTTTCTGTGTCTCACACACACCGCCCCACACACACATACAACAATGGTTCAATTTTATGCAATCTTACAAGGGCAGGGAATGGGGTCTGGATTATTGTCAGACGGACATATCCATCATTCCCCTTTTGTGAAGAGATACAGGTTGATAACGCACGTGCCATAGCACTGATATCGGGCCAACAATAAATCATCAAGATGAGGCCTGCTGAGGCAGTCGGGCATGACAGCCACCACCATCCCACTCCTATCAATGAAAGCACTATGATAAGCATTAACGATAAGCATTTAACTCTGGAAGGATCTGAGAAAAGCCTATGTCCTTGTCCATGCATGTTAAACATTCAGGAATAGGACAATAGTCTGGCTAGAAGAATGGAGTACTTTGTTCTCTCTGGATGCAATAGACCACCCAGGATGGTATGTGTCAACAACGGGAAACAGTCAGGGTACAGCGTGGTGTGTGTAGCTTCTTTAACAGCAGCAATATAGTGCATTGGGCCAGACAAAAGAGGTGGCCACATACTGGACACAGGCCTTGAGTTATGGTCAGTGGAGCTCTGATCTACAGCCATCTCCATTGGGCCAAACCCTAGAATGCAAACTAATAGCTCACTACATAACAATCAAGGACTGCAGGAGTCACAGATGGACACATTATGTTGCTCTTTCCTCTTTCACCCTGTTCTTCTGGCTATAGCACTGCAACAACAAATCCCATTTCAGAATACCAACCAAGATTACATTTTTCCAGATTTTCATCTGAGGCAATTGGCAAGAGTTGTATTTTCTTTCTTTACTATTGCATGCCTGAGAAACAAACATTTTGGCTATCAGCCTTCTTCAGTGTATCAGATACACTGAAGAAGGCTGATAGCCGAAACGTTCGTTTCTCATCCATGCAATAATAAAAAAAGAAAATACAACTCTTGCCACTGTGTGCGATCCATCCTCCAATGAATACATGTTGATCTAAAGGGACACCGCACCAGTTGAGTCAGAGCGCGGTGGTAACCAAAAAGTATATTCATCTGAGGCAATTGCCATCTTAGAAGGCAGTAAGGTATAGCATTAAGTCCATCTACCCGTCTCACAGCAGCCCGATCTGATATTTGCCTTGATGATGGTTATTCCGTGGCTGATTCCCTGCCCTGAGCACCTCCATAAATACGTAATACTGGTAAGCCAACCATAAACGAAACAGAGTGTAATGCTAATGAAGAGGCATGAATGCTAATCCTGGAGGGTATGAAGGTGAGCCGATCAGCTGAGTGCGGACTTTGATCCTCCTGTTGGTTCCTGGTGTAAATATTGACCTTGGGTTGCTTCCAGAGTGCAGGTATGCTGAACTCCACTATTATTTAGCCAACAATTCTTTAACCTAGCCCAACCTGTCGACCCACATTCCACCTGGACAATCCCGTGGCCCTCTCAGGTGAATGGAGAGGAGGAGGAAGGAAGAGGACACCAAGGAAGAGAGCGAGGAAGGGGGGTTGGGCTCCCATTAAAGGCTACCAAGCAGTGACCAAGCCAAATCTCCAACTCCAGGAAGGGCTCTTGATCTGGCAGTCATCTGGAAATCCAGGCCACTGCAGACGGAGCCCTAGAAATAATCCACCCATAATATCAGGACTGTCGTCCTGCATCAGTGCTGCTCCAGGGTGTATGTGTCTACACATGTACTGTGTGTGTGTGTGTGTGAGAGAGTGAGAGAGTGAGTGAGTGAGTGAGTGAGTGAGTGAGTGAGTGAGTGAGTGAGTGTGTGTGTGTGTGTGTGTGTGTGTGTTACAGTATGTAGGGCTGTGTTGCTGGGTATGATGCATGCATGTCAGCAGGGACTACTCCACTCAAGAGTGAACATGCTGCATGCTCAGCCCAACAACCTCCTCTCAGCAAGAACGAAGAGCAAGTTTGCCTTGAACAGAACATGTATGCACTATGCACTGTTAAGAAGAGACTATGTGCAAGTTAACTTCCAAGAAACCTTACATATCATACACAATCTGAGCAGACAAAAACTGTTAATATGGGACTAAACAAGACTTGTGCACTCACTGCATACTAGCAAAAGAAAGCGAGTGACCCTTACTACAAAGGTAGCAATGTAGGTACTACAAAATGCTGTGTCTGTAGGACAAATGTGACAAATGTCACACTTTATTGACAGTGACAGTGGATAGACAGGGAATGCACAGAAAGTAGGGGGATGACCTTCAGCAAATGGTCCAGCCGGTCTGGAATCGAACCAGGGACTCACTGATGAGAGCATTGCGTCCATGGGGTATAACTATAGGGTCACCCTTCATATTCATTCTTAGTGTGCATTAATTAGGGCAACCAGCCCTTCACAAATAGATGGTGTTAAATACTTTCCCCATACTGGTCGAATAATGCTTCCTGATTATACCCAAGGCACACAGTATATACGTAGAAGAGGTACGAGGCAGGCAGTAATATCAAACTGACATTGCAACTAAAAATCCTTATGCAATGGATCCACTGTTAAGTTAATGAAATATGAAAAGAAAAGAATTACGTCTAACATCACAGGACCAGATAATAGGTTAATAAAGCATTGCAGGATATTATATAAGCCTATTCTAAGTAAGAATTGCTCACCTTTTCTGAGGTAGAGAAGAAAGAAAATGACTGCTAGAATCCAGGATATATTGTAATGCTGCTATAGCTCTACCAGATTATGGATCGCTTTATTGATAATTGAGGGGAATAGTATCCTATATCAGGATTGGGAATGGACACAGATTTGAAGACCATGCCTTCTCAGTTCTCACTGAGGGATGTTATATTCAGCTTTAAATGCATCACCTGAAAAATAAATAAAAATGTTGGGCACATAAACATTTTATTCGTGCAATTGACTTTGCTTGAAGAGTAAGGCATTCTAATAACAGCTATGCATGATTTGTGGAACATATTACGTACGTGCCCAACAGCAGATATGAGATTCAGTGTACCCACTACCCAGCGCAAAAAAATGTAAAGCCATGAATCAGACTCACTTGGAAACACTTGTATTTGCACTCAAACATCGTTAATGAGGCCCCTTTATTGCAGAGCCCTGAATTCAAACAATTTGTAAATCGAAGAACCGAGGTCGCAAATTTGTGATTTGATTTTAAAGAAACAGATTAGCCATCCATAAATTAAATCCCTTAATGAGTGGACCACCAGCCACTATCCTTAGTGACAGAGTGTGAATGAGAGAATTTCAGAGAAAATATGGCTTGAGACAGAGACCTAAATCTGACTACCAAGAGAGGAAACCCCAACTCAGAACATAGATAGTAACTGGCCTACCCTTTTTCTACCACAGCCAAGGGCTTTAATGTTGGTCGGATGACAGACAACCATTTGACAGTAAATACTATCTACTTCACAATATAACACAAACCACTCCTAGTCAGCACTGAGTTATAGAAATGTAAAATAAAACCTGAGAGATGTCTTAAGTTTTAATTAGTTCTTCTGCAAACACTTTGCCTTCATATCACCTTGTATTCTCAGGGATGTGGCATCATATAGCCTTGTATTCTCAGGATGTGGACAACTGTCACTTTGTCTTTCATCTCAAATGTTTTGACTTGTGGAGGGAGACTGCTGGGAAGAGCATTCACCTGTGTATTGTATTTGTTGAAGTTCCTCTTCTGATGAAATATGCATTAGAGAAGTACCTGACTTCTAACTGACAACGTGGAGTCACTTCCTCAGGTGGTTCTGACTGTCATCAGGAGATGACTCGTAAAGGCTGCTCTGACTTCAACCTCATATGGCATTTGGAGTGGACAACATGAATCAGCTCTCAGAATAATACGTCTAAATTTAGGGTAGCTAATAGACATTACAAAACTGGTACCACAGGAAAAACATCCACTTGTCCGCAAGTATGAGGAACCGCATAGAAAAACAATACATGGATGATGGATCATTATCAAACAAAGGCCCTGCCTGCTGCCCTGAGATCACCTGAATAAATCTAGTAATGTCTAGTAAAATCTGAATAAATCTAGTTGCAAAATTGTTACCAACTATGATCACTGAAGCACCAAGTTAGGCAAGTTTTCAGAAACTCTGTATGTATCAATACACTAATATAATGTTAAATAACTAACCTGAATAACCTTGATGGAAAGTAATCTGATAAGTAGTCATGCTTAGTCTTTTTTACTTTACTTTATCGTCTTTTATTAAGACTGTTCCAAATTATACTGTGTTGCTATGGCTTACAATGCATTGCATAGCAATGTGTCGCATGGTGATGTGTTGTGACTGTGAGCTTGTATATCACCTATTTTTGCTATTATAAATACAAATAAATTGTGAAATTTGAATTTATTTTACTTTTTATTTCACATATAATGACATCGCCAAAATAGGGACACCACCAGGTTTAAAGTGTTTAAGCTTTTTTTCCACAAGGACTTCAGCGGTTTCATGAAACTCATTTAGGCAGCAGCAGAAAGGAGGTGCTGCGCTCATACTTGCACCATAAAAGGTTAATCCCCCCAACCAGATCCATTATAACGTGAAGACAAAAATGAACATAGTATAAACCTAAAACAAAAGCTTTAATGCAAAGGTGAACTTCTTTCCTTCCCACTACAGAATAGAAACTTAATTAATTTGACATTTTTACATAGTATAACAATTCCAAATTCCAGGAATTTAACTGAAACACATCCCATCCACTAGGCCAGCTGCCAGGCCTATGTGTGTCCAAATTAAATATTGCTAATAAAGCTAATTATATGTGCGAAGTGGTTGGAGAATCTCATAGTGAAATATCTCCACTATCAAGTGGGTATGCCTTCTAGTGGAAAGCGGTAGAGAAATGTGGGCTTTCCTTCGGGAGACCGGGTTCAAAATAAATCCCTGTTAGGACATGAATTATTATTGATTATGGATTGCAGCTTTAATATCAACATTAACATGACTCAATGGGAAAATCCCAGTTGTCCTACGCCCAGTTGTCCAACGTCCCAGTTGTCCTACTGTGTCCCAGTTGTCCTACTGTAGCCTGGCAGTTCGAAATTGGGCGAAATGTGTGTGCACGCTGCTGGCTGGTTAGGCGGCAAGCGTACAGCTACTCCAACGTCCCAGTTGTCCAACGTCCGACTGTAATTATTGTCCACGACATCGCGAAGGCCAGCGGACCTTGGTCCTGCTCTTCGCGCCCGAGCGCCGCAGGCGCGAGTGCCCGCGAAGAGCGGGCCAGGGCTGCGCGGCCGGCAGAGCGCCGCGCGAGTTACGAAGCCGTGGTGAATGCAATCGTTATATTTATGCCCAGGCCATAAGGCCTGGGCAAGCGCACGATAAACGCATGAATGGGATGAAGATGGCTTGCTTTACAGTCTGTTCGCGTACTAGCCCATACAGCCAGGCTACAGTAGGACAACTGGGACACAGTAGGACAACTGGGACGTTGGACAACTGGGCGTAGGACAACTGGGACTAGCCCGACTCAATCACAAGCCACTACTGCCACAACCACTAACACATTCACTCCTTCTAAAAACATGAAGTTCCTGATGGCCCATGTTGTACTAGTATAGTTCGCATATTATGCAATGTCAATAATGAATAACACTACTGTCTCCATTCCCTCATCCTTCCAAGTTCTTTTGGCGCAACTTCAACAGCTGTCCAGTGTCCACATTTCAGCAGCCCACAGATACTTGTATGGTGATAAAACTGAGCCTTATATTATTTATTTACAATGTGGAAAACAAGCAAGCAGCTCTTTCATTCTCAAAAGGCACCCCAGTGACCCCACCTTCTGAAGGCAAAAGAAGCAGACATAGTATTCTTCATCAAAAGTCTCACCTAACAGTTACTTCCTGCCTTTTCCACGTCCTCAACTGCCCCCTCCTCCTACCGAGCCTTGCCCAGCTGTACAGTAATGGTGGTTGACACTAGAAAAGCAAGTCTGTGGCATGGGCTATGCACAGAATGCGATGACAGGAAGACATTTCCAGGTAAATGCATTCAATTTGGTGGATATGGATAAGCAATGCTGCAGCTGCAGCAGTAATAGCATTAGCAGTAACTGTCATTTAGACTCCGCCGCCCTCACCTGAGCCAGCATCAGCATGTGCAAAAAGTAAGTAAAAATAAAGAAAATCCCCGGGCACTATGACCTCGGCTGCTTTAAGCCAACTAAAAGGGCAGCCAGTGCCAGTGCAACAAAGAGGGAAGAGGAGGGTGTTTTGTATGTTTATGGGGTGAGCGCTGATGCCATAGCACCGCTCCTGTGCATGTCTCCTAGAAGAAAGGACAGCAGCGGGCCTCTGACAGAGCACGTTTTATGGGAGTGTCTGTCTGCTGGAATGCGCCCTGCTCCGGGCAGATTCCACCAACCCATTTAAGAAGATCCACTTGTGACAGACTGTTCATTAATGCCCTCCTGGCCGAGACACTTGAGCAAGAATTGTTTATGTTATGTTGTTTGTTTGTGTTTTGTGTGCATGTCGAGGCATGCTGAAACAAATATACAATTAAATTCCATTCCATTCCATTCCATTCCACTGCACTTTGGGGAAGCATGAGTCATGGTGCATTCAAAACCTGATGCATGCAACTGTGCAGGAAGACATCCAATGAAGTGGTAATGTTACTTTAGATAATGTGCTTTCCTCTATTCCCACCCCTCCATCTATCGACCCCAAAAGATAAGGAAGGACCTCTTGACAGGGATTGATTCTGAATAGCCATTTGGATGTCCATTAGACAAATTATCTGCTTGTCCCTACTCCCTAGCACTACTACGTCATATCCAACATACATACATACATACATACATTACATACATACAATTTCTAATCATTATATTCCAATAAATAGACACCCATAGAATATCTTATGTATAAATCCAGTACACACGCTAATGCTTTACATCTTGTAACACATTAATAGAAAATGTTGTGGTGTCACTGGTTTCATTTAGCAATCAATATACCGTGTCCGTATGCGAAACAACAAAATCATATTGCATGTAGAAACCTTAATTTCAGAACTGAAACAAAAACGGACACAAAAGGTAGGCAGCAGCTATTTGAGTGACCTCACTGAAGTGAATATGGATTGGGTTGATTAGATTACAACCTGGGTGCGGATTAGGCTAATGTTTAACCACTTGAACCCTCTATTCTTAGTAGGCTATAACAGACCTGGCTGATGATACTCAACTGTAATTGGAGCGCTTTTTACACCACATTTCTTCCATCAAAAGATCTGCCTATTTCCGGCATATATTTCCCCCAGGGATGCTATGGCTCAGCTCAAAATGAAACAAACAAATAATAGATTTCACCTTGAATTAGGCGGTTTCATTTGACACCTCTCCCCCAAACCAATGCATGTTGGTCCGGACAATTCATAGCATGGCAATTTGGGTCATCAAGTGTGCATCTAACAAGGAAGTTAACGAATTACAATTATATTCTCGTAAAACGGTCTAACATTATCACCTAGCCTTATACCTGACTGGAGTTCTTCCACAAAGGAATGTCGTTAACTGTCAATTACTCATCAATATCAAGTATATGGTATCAGACAGTCCATACAGGCCCAGACAGGGCAGCAGGCAGTATTTTGTGAAGCATTTTGTCAAGTGATGATGTTATGGCGTGTGAAGCAATAACATATGGCCTCATTTTGATCAAAAATACTTTCTGTAACAAGCATCCAAGTCGGAGGCTCGGAGCACATCAACAGCTGGAGGGGATTTTAATAGCCGGGGGTCCGCCTTGATGTAAACGGCTAGCGAGGATGGCTAGCTGCTAGCTGTGTAACCTACGTTAGCTTGCCTAGCTAGCGACATACCTGTCCTAATGGATGTTCAAGTCATTCACAAAACGGCCTAGAACGGAATTCCTACGGGTGTAAAAAATAAAAACCAACCAAACTCCAAGTACAATTAGAGTTAAAAGTACAAACACTGCCTTTTCATGTTTCAAGGTTTTTTTCTTACCTTGTCCAGACAATTCACTTTTTCCGTGGGGTACACGACTCGATTACATCTGCCACACAACGGGTTCATGTTGGAGGAATGAACGCTTCTTCTGGTTTAGCTAGCTAACGACTCAATATAACGCAGTGCTGTAAACAATACACCGCCTATAATAATACAGTTTCCTCCGAATGTGGCTGTGCCCAGTAGCAGAGTAATGTATATGTCGCTGTACAGTTTTTGAATAATGGAAATATCCGTGAAGAGCTTGTTGTTATCCGTGGTGTTGAATGTGCGTTAATCTCACAGCTGGCTGTCAGTCTCCAACCAACCAGACACGGAACGGAAAAGCGCGAGTCTATCGAGCTCTCTCTCTCTCTCTCTCTCTTCCCCAACCATCCACCCAGTGGTGGAAAAAGTACTCACATGTTTTACTCGAGTAAAAGTATCAATACTGCAGTGTAGGAATTCAAAAACGTAGGCCCGCCTACTTGAGTAAAAGTACGAAAGTGTTGGCGTCAAAATGTACTTTAAAGTACCAATAGAAAGTACCAAAACATTTGAAAATAGCAGATGCACAAGCTCACAACGCGTCAAGATGCGACGCTTTGTGAGCATGTAGACCGGCTATTTTCAAATAGCCTAGGTATAAAATACGGCTAAAGAGTGGATTAGTGTATGTTTTATAATATAGCCTAATCAATTATATCTGCAAAGTAACTAAGTTTTCAAATAAATGTAGTGGAGTAAAAGTACACTATTTGGATCCGAGATGTAGTGGACTAGGCCTAGAAGTAAACGTATTGGAAATTGGAAACACTAAAGTCAAGTACAAATACCTAAAAATTGTACTTTGTGTACAGTACCTAAGTAAATGTATTTAGTTACTCCCGAGACGAAAGGGAAGAGAAGGAGGAGGCAACAGGAGGAGCTGGTGTTCACTGTTCCTTGGAGCGGGGAAGGGTTTCTCTCTTTCTCTCGCTCTGATTTTGTGAATTGGGGGATTTTAGCGTTTGGGTTTCATGTTGCCTGTGTTGTACACAGTAGAATCATGTTATTCCTGGAGAGAGAAAGCTTCCTTCCATTTGTGCACTATCCGGGGTTCCATTTGGTTCCATCTCTCCACACTTTAACACACACTCTGTCTGACACCTAATCATAATGATCTTTTATCAATTTTTCTATTTGCCACGTTCGCCCTGTGTCCTACTTGGGATCCTAGCTAGATGCATTTGGTTCGGGCGACACCTGCTGCCAGATGATGAGAACTGTGTTCCGTTTTGTTAAGGGCTCGCCTCTCCTCTAGGCCTACTTGAGGTTTGTCACATAAATACGTATTTACAAACCCCAGAATACCGGTTTGAATCATGGATAATAGTTACCGCCCTATGAATTTGCAGCACTGCCACGTGAAACTTCCTCATTCAGTCACCGATTGAACACATTCAACACAAGATCACACAGAGACAGACACACACTATCAAGTTGCATCATTCATAACTGCCTCAACATAGGCCAAGGCCCCTCAATAACCTATCTACCTCTCTCTACCCCTATCCACCACCAGTATGGCCCCCTTTTCTCCCTCAGGTCTGGTGATGCCAACCTCCTGGTGGTCCCGAACCTGAGGTGATGGACAGATTTTTTAGGGACCCCCCTCAG
Organism: Nannobrachium achirus; assembly: GCF_963921795.1. Classification (NCBI taxonomy): domain Eukaryota; kingdom Metazoa; phylum Chordata; class Actinopteri; order Myctophiformes; family Myctophidae; genus Nannobrachium; species Nannobrachium achirus. The sequence goes on from NC_137813.1 coordinate 39,128,642, forward strand.
CACACAAACTGATAATAATAAAACCTTAACTTGTGCAGTCTCTTGCTTAGATGCTCAGATTCAGATTCATTTTATTGTCACTTAGATGCACTGTTTAGGTACATACTGTAGGTCTACATGTGAAAAACGTACGCTAAAAGCTCCAACACAATACAAACAGATCATAAAAACATAAGACCTAAACTCCTTCTAACCACTATTGTAAATGCAGAGGAGGGGGAAATTTGATTAACCTATACATCTCAGTTTAGTAAATTGTCGATTTACTAAACTGGGCCCCTGAGAGGCAATAATCTTTCCTTGGTGACAGGGCCTATTTGCGCTCTGTAGTACCAAGAAAAGTGCTCTATAAGTTTGATTGATTTTTATCATTTATCAAAATGTATTTACCTCTTAAAGCAAATGGTAAATACACTGCATTTATATACCATCTTTCTACAAAAGTGCTTAAAAATATATTTCACATTTTGACTCCAGAAGAAGCACCAAGGTAGCAATTTGCTCATCAGGAGCATTCAGTGTCTTGTTCAACACACAAGGCAGGGGGAGTTGGAGATTGAACTGTGAACCTTCTGATTCTAAGACAGTCACTCTACCTCCTGAACCGGTGCCACCCAAAAGTAACATCATGTTAAATGGAAAAAGATACAAATTACCAAAATTACAACTAATTTAACTATAGTCTACTACCCATTCTAGTACAATTAATTTTTTATTTTGCAATGGAATGGTGAGTACAGTAAAAGATATCAGTCACACCAGAATGAAAAACTGATTTGAAAATATCAATGTGTTATGGTTTTGGGAAGGTCCATAAGGTCCTTCAATTCATTCAGCAAGGCCCAGCTTCAACAATGCTCTCCTTCTCAGTCGTCTCTCTCTCCACCTCTGTGTAGCTGTTTTGGAATCCTTGCTTCCTGAACTTCAAGGATGGCCAGTAGTTCTTTCGTGGCTAAAATAAAAAACAAAAAAGAGAGAGAGAGAAAGAGAGAGAGAGAGAGAATAGATGAAATTTGGAGGCAATGGACAGATCAAGCAATAGCTTTGTTATTATTGAATGGAATGAACAGGGACGTGCAGAGAATGTTAGAGAGGCAGGGGCTGACATTTCTAAAAGAGCCTTTTGGTGAAAATATCGAAAATAGCAGACCTCCAAGCTCCCAACGCGTCGCGCTGCGATGCGTTGTGAGCTTAGAGGTTGGCTATTTTCGGTGCTTGATAACACACTGAACTAAGCATAATCAAGTGAATGTTGGAGATGTGGCTTATACAGTAGCATGGGTTTCTACACAGAGAGGGCAATTCTTTCAACATGCTGCATACAAGTTCAGGAGAGTTTGGACAAGGCAATTCTCTTGAATGCTGCCTTCAGGTATGGCAAAGAGGGCATTTGCATTTCTTTCACCATAGTAATAACTGAATTCATGGTCTGGAGAGGGCACTTTTTTACAGACAGATAAAAGGGCAGGGGCTCAAGCCCCCTTTGATGTCTATGTGTGCACGTGCCTGGAAATGAAAATATGCAGTGCTCACCTGGAGGAGGTAAAGAGGCGATGCAGCAGCAGGGTGGGAGTTAATGTACAGAGCCAAGAGAACCAGAGCCAAGAGCAACACCAGAGCAGCCACTACACCAGCTATGACACCAGCATTAGATGAACCATCGCTCTGACTGGGAGAATTTGTCTTCAGATCTGTGTGAGACAAAGGTACAAGAGACGTCCAGAATATTTACACATGACTATGAAAGATATTCAAGAAACAATATTGATGTCCATGAACACTTCAACTCACCATTACCATTCAAGAGGATGTGATGTTTGGTTTCATCTGGAGACAGACAAACAATTGGAATACAATAAAATCATGTAAAGCAGCATACTCTGTACGGCATTTTATTTTATAATAATGTAGACAAATGGGTGCTGTAGAATCTATTCTACAGTATATCATTTGTCAACAATCTACATCTACATTGTAGATGTTCAAATGTAATCAAATTAAGTCTGGATATAATAAACAAAGAAAACAATAGCTTACAAAGACCAAATAGTTTTAAGAGTCACTATCATTTAACATACAGCAACTGCCAGGTAACATAAAACTCCAGCGACGGCCTTGACTCACCATCAGTCTCACAGCCATTTTGTAGGGGACTCAAGGGGGTTGTGGCCTTAGAGTCTGGAGTCACAGAGGGACCAAATGAACTGCCAGAACTTCCCCTGGTGTAATCTTCACATGTGATGTCTTTAATCTGTACACATATCACTATGTCAATAAACTAAATTGTGAGAAACTTGAAATGAATCATTTCCCAATTGATGATATTATTTCATATTATAATAATGTCCAACTGTACCTCCTCTGAACAGCCATAATCCAACCATTCCTGCCTGTGCCTGTCCATGCCATCTGAGCATCTGAACATATAATATACAGTCCATATTCAAATAAAGCAGGAATTTGGGAGTTGAGCACAACAACTTGCAAAGTACACAGTATGTATAATACAGTATTAGATTACTGTTCAATTCAAGATTTCTTTTCATACCTCATTTTTGTATATGTATGAACATTTTTTATTTTATATTTTTAAGAGTAGTAACAGTTAAAACAGCACAATATTGGTGAACTGTGCTCTTATTTTAAATTTTACAGACCACTGACCAGAAGGCAGAGCGCTCTGGCCACGTTCAGGTATTTAGACAGATTAGATATCTTGTGTTCTGTTTATAGACGGTTGCGTCCCCTCTTAAACAAGCACTAGCCCAGTCGGGCCACCTGAAAGCAAATTTCACCTGCCCGAAAGTTTTATTTACCTGCCGGGGGCAGGTTCGCAACCCGGCTTAGTGTCAACGCCTGCACATGTAGATATGGATCTGCAGGCTCTGCAGTCTTACTCACCTCTGGAGTACATTACACCAGCTACAGCTGGAGGTCTGGTTCACACACAGCTCACAGGTGTCATATTGCAGACAAGCTGTCCCAGGAAGCCACAGGAACAGAATGAGAGAAGCAAGAAAATAGAGAACACAGGTAGATATTTCTTTTGAGAGGTGATTGAGTCCAATAGCCATAAATACACCCCTTTGCTCATCCCTCTGTAGATACAATTTGGAAAGACACCACTTACTAGGCAGAGAAGAGAATTCAAATGCAGAGTTGTTGGTAATCTTAGTAGCATCTATCTCAACCCGATGGTATTCATAAACTGTCCTTCATTGGCCATCTTGAGAGACAAAAGAGACATCTTTTTAAGACATTTAGTCAAAAATGGATTATTTCCAAATAGAACAAATAGAACAGGAATTAGCACAAGGATTGCTGACCTGGCGATTCCGGAGAAGGTAAGAGTACCATGAAGGCGTCAGACAAACCTGCCTTCACTGGATGCTGAGCTGAACCAATCACCTCCATTGGTAGAGGTATCTGATGATGAGAGGCACAGAAAAAAGACAAAGAAATCAATTATGAACGAGGCAATGAGAAAATAAACCACACATGGATGATAATAGATGTACTATGTGGGGTGTGACTAACATCTCGGTAGCTGAATGTGATGGTTCCTGTTCTGTACAGAGCAGCCTGAAAGGTGAAGGCCCCTTCTGCCTCTCTCCCATGGAGTCTGACCTTCTCCCACTGTACCACAAAC